>NC_135556.1:12711409-13021409 GCF_964340395.1 Glandiceps talaboti | reverse complement strand
TGCAGTGGTGGTCTCACAATCGTGATTTCCGGTCTTTGTTTTGGTATCTCTGCGGATTTACTTTCCTTGGTCTTTGGCTTACTCACTTTCTCATAACAGTCACTAGAATCGTACCCCCGTCTATCCATAGAACCTGCACACAGCTTGAATGCTTTCAATGGACCCGATTTCTTATCATGACTGCTACTAGTAGTCCCTGGCATACTAGCGCCCCCTCCAGTCACTGGCCTTAGTGCAGTTCTTGTGAATGGAAGAGATGTTCTGACTGATGGCGAATTCTTTGCAGTTGGTTTGACTGGTATAGGAGGTTTACTAGGAGTGGAGGGTGGCGTTTCTTTAACTTCACTTGGGATGATTGGTTTGGATGGACTCGGTGGCAAACTAGCCGACTCACTCTTAGGAGAGACTTTTGTCGATCCTGTAATTCCTGAGAACATATTACCAAAACTATTACTCTTAAACATTGTTTTTTGAGATTTGTCTGAGTTTCTTGTGCTATGCTCCTCATCAGTCTTAGAGGGAGTTGTAGGAGTGTAGAATAACTGACTACTTCTGAGCAGTGGGCTGTGGCTTGCGATCCTTCTCTTGGCAGAATCAAAACTCCACCTCAATGACGAAGCCCTCCTCACTGGTGAAACAGGCTCCTCCTCTCCCTCCCCTTTTTCCTCCTCTTTGCTATCTTTCCTTTTACTTCTGTCGAGAGTCTCGGAACTACTGAAAATCCGTTTTGATTTGATAAGAACCGGTGATGCAGGCATTGAAGTTTTGATATCGTCATCCGTTTTAGGACGACGACTAAAGTCTAAAGAAAAACTTTTCCTGATAAATAAAGGCGAGACGTAACCTTTCTTTTGATTTGTAATTGTTGCAGGTTTTGATTTTGAATCTTCAGTAGGCAAACAAGACCTAGCACTTGATTTGTTCTCTGATACCATTGTCTCTGACTCTGACTCTGAAACTAGCCCCGGGAGTTCAGCTTCAGTTTCTTTCTCCTCGGTTCCCACTGTTCTACTTTCCTCTGTGTCTCTGACTATTCCCTGTAATTCCAAGTGTTCATCTTCAGTTTTTTCCTTCTTGATATAAAAATCACATTCTGAATCAGAATCTGATGACACATTTTCTTTGTGGATGTCAAAGTTTGACGACACATTTTCTTTGTGCATCTCAAAGTCTGATGACATATTTTCGTTAGTGATGTCAAAATAAGATTCTGATTTTGGTTCTGATGTCACATTTTCCCTATTGATGTAAAAATCATCTTCTGGTTCAGGCTCTGATGTCAAATGAGGAATACCCTGGATTGCTTCTACATCAACATTCGAGCTATCTTGTCCTGTGCATGAGTTTGTATCAAATAATGGAGGTGGGGGGATGAAACCCACTTCCTCTTGCTGTTCATTGTCATCATGTAAATTGAACCCTAGTGGGGGAGGTAAAACCACTAAACTACCCTCAAAAGTACAACTGTCATCAGGTGATAGCGGTGGAGGTAATACAGTAACATCATTGTCTGACATTATTGGTGGCGGTATTACTACTGTGAGGAGTGACTCATCCATGTAATCAGACTCTGGAGGTGGTGGAAGAATAACAGTATCTTTATCAACATCTTGTGACAAGACGTTTGTAGATTTTGGTGTTGCTCCTGTGGCCTGCATTGCCAGCTTCTCTGTTTTTGTTAATAATTTCATGTAATCTGACGGTGAGTGACTACACTCGACAGGGTCATTATTGTTACTGATATCTATAGTTTCTGATGATACGGTTTCATTTCCTGAGTCCGATTCTCCATCGTTGCTATCTTTGATAGTTTCAGCCTGAGCCAATGCATCAATGGCTGCTAGCTGTACACCGTGTTCTTGATCCGACTGCAAGGCATCGATGGCTGCAAGCTGTACTCCATGTTCTTGATCCGACTGCGAGGCATCGATGGCTGCTAGCTGTACTCCATGTTCTTGGTCCGACTGCAAGGCATCGATGGCTGCTAGCTGCATTCCGTGTTCTTCATCTGATTGTAAGGTCCTGGATGATGGTGGTGGAAGAATTAATTGTTGGATGTCGAACTCTTGATCCGTGATAGGAAATGGCATGTCAATGATAGATACGGGGACAGCTGATGGATTATCATCAAAGTCAAGGGGTGGTGCAGACACTTCTGCATCAGCTGATACTTCCTCAGAGTTGTCTTGAAGTGGTGGTGGTGGTGGCAACTCAGTTAAGTCAATGATATCGCTATCAACGCTTGTATTTGCTAAACTAATTTGATCACCATCAGTAGGATTGTGCTCAGATTCAGTATCCCTCAATGCATTCAAATTGATTTGAAGTTTCGGTCTTGGAAGCAAAATGGAGTCTCTGCTCATAAGTTTGTTATTTGATGTGGCATCGTCATCATCTGACTCTTCCCAAGAACTATCACTTTCCTCTTCATCGTCATCTTCCTCCTCATCATCATCATCATCTTCCTCCTCCTCATTAACATCATAATAGCCATCTCCCCTTTCTTCTTCTTCCTCATCTACATGATCTTCCTCATCATGATGCCAACCGAGGTCTTCATCATCCCTCACATACTTGTAACTAAGCAACTCAATTCCACCTTTGGCAGGTACATTTTTTATTGTCTCCGTGGCAACAGCATCAGTGACATCATAATTTCTACCAAAGTCATATTTCAGAATATCTTCCAAATCTCCGATGGGATAATCCACTTCTGGTAGAGAGGGTGGGAAGGCTGCTTCAGGTGACATCGATGGCACGGTTTTGACCATCTGAGGAGGTTCCGCTCTACCAGTGGTGTCTGTTCTATCTGCTACACCAATCTCATCTATGATAGCATCCGGGGTTGACGCTCCATCTCCAGCTTCTTTCTCTGACAGACTCATTTGCACCGAACTGTAAATAAAAAAATAACATCATTTAATAATCATAGCATTATAATATTTCAGCTGTACATGATATGAGTATGAAAGTGGCTTCAACCTTTGACTAGTTTCACATCTCTGTGGGCTTTTTCAAAAAACTTTAAAATTTGAACTGTAAAAATTCTATTGAATGAATTAATGAATGTGCACAAAGCCAAGGCACATGAACTACAATAAGAACATAAAACTAAGTATAAAAATGTAGTATATATGACCAACTGACACTAGTAGATGTGCTTGATACTTGTTTATCCATTCCATTTACAGGCTATCTTTTGTTTTGTTCTTTATTGTTGGCTTGTCACTTATGTTTTAGGTATATGTATTGTCTTTCTGTTCTGCTGTAGTCTATTGTTATTTTGTTTTTATTACTCTGTAATTCTGACTTGCCTATGACAAAATGTAATTAAAAAAATACCAAACAAAAAAACCTAAAAAAAAAACTTTGAATTTAAGAAATAAAATAATTTAAAATCAATAAACTGACTAGTATGGTATGACTGATAATGATACAAAAATGACTATCTGGTGTAATGAAATTACATGGCAAGTTTATCTCTCAGTGACCTGTATTCACTCTTAGTTTGTGTGTTTTTAATGATTATATTTCTCTCCTCTAATTTTGCACAGCAGCTTGTTGGATTTTGGCACATCACACAAATTTTTACTTTATCTTGTCTAGTTTTCCTGGCGACCAAGATAAATGTGAAGAAATTAGAAGACCTAAAAAATTATAACGTTTTATGCGTTTAACCTCCATAAAAACCACTTCTTGCATCTTTTCAAAACACCCCTATTTCTAAATACTAAAATTTTTGTCATCTCCCGTACGTAATATCAAAATTGGCTATTTATGTATATATTAAGACTTTCATACACAGAGAGAAAGTCTTAGAGTATTTGTTTAAGAGTTGATATTTTTGTCTCATGTACTCTCTCCAATTATCTTTTTCTTTTTCCTTTTTAGAATGATGGGTGGTGGCCCTATTCTTCTTGAATAAACTAAACAAACATGCATTATCTTGTCGTGTCTACTACTAATACCTCTAAGATTACATCTACAGTAGTAGTATACTTTAGCTATTGAATTATATATCTAAGTAGATTTAGTGACTAAGGCAAAAACCGCATATGATATCTGGTAACTGTATAGATGTGATAAATGCATTGATTGATGCATTGATAGTCATAGAGTTTGATGAATTCAACGTTTGGTACCATACAGATAGTTCAACTGGTATGGTATAATACAATGAAAAGAAAGCCATACTGGCAATTCAAGATAACAATGCGAGTTTCAAAATTATTCACAACTTTTCACACAAAAAAAAGCAATTTTAAGATGAATTTCATTAAAAAGAGTATTGTGAAGAACACACTCATACGTTTTTAACCACACAGCGACCGGTTTTTCACTGAGAATGCTACCTATTTACTGTGACAAAGAAAAGCACCGACAGGCATGGATCTAACAAAGTTAATTTATGCAGGGACATGTCATTCAGAGCTCAGAGAGAGATGCATAGGTTGAGCATATGGAGATATTATCTTTAGTGATATGTCATATTTTCACATTGGAAGGGCATAAAATGTCAGATTTTGATTTGTCTCTGTGACATGACCATTTAGTGTGGTAGTGATTGATTCGGTTTTAATACCGTTTTAGATTCGGGTGCAGGATGGTTCTATGATTCCGTTTTCTAAGCCCTCCCATTCATCTTACAATCAAAGCATGCTACTGTGTGCTGCTACTGAATGAAGTAAACATATACACAGTAATGATTTATTGAAATCTGAATTGTTCATTCACCAGCGTACGACCATGTTTACTGTTTTTATTTCCCAATGATATCATTTCCTGGTTTTATAGTGTCTGCCGATTTAATCAATAGAAAACATATGCTTCATAACAGAATCATCATATGCATACGTCACTTTATTGACTGATTACGTTTTTATGATTTTCCTTGGAGGGGTTTGACAATTCCTTCAATACACAGCACTGGTAAGTGAAGCCGTGTGGTGTTTGCTGTATAGACAGAGGCAAATTGTACGCAACATTAAAGGGCAATGCTACTCCAGGAAATAGATGTATTTTCATAAACTTTGGGTTCTGGAGAGTCATTTCATGATTTCACAACACATACATTTCACGCAAATACCAAGAAACATCAAATTTAAACTTTTTTTAAACCTCTTTTGTTGCTACAATGACCCACCATTGCCTCATGGGACTAAACAGATATACATATTTTATTAGATACACACTGAATATTCATTATTATTTAACTAAAAGTAATAAGTACATATTGTTGATTGCAGAGAACACCCTATAGAGTTTATTATGTATATACCTAACATTACTTGGAAATGAAAAACTTGGCAGTGATATGCAAGTAAGGCATTTAGTCGTCACATGGGGGGGGGGGGAAGCATTCGTCTTGTAATGGTTTATAACTTCAATTACATCAACTGGAAAGATGAAAACCATTAACACAAAGGAATTCTGACTATCGCCAACACTAATTATCTAACAGGTGACAGATAATTTTCCCAATATCATGCTGTGTGGTTATATCACAGGGAGCCCAGGAACCATGTTACAAACAAACAAACAAACAAACAAATAATCAAATAAACAAACAAACAAATTATCAAATAAACAAACAGATATGCATGGGTAATGAAATATCATTTTAAACTCATGGATAAACATGTATATATGCAGGTATATATGGGCCTGTATACTATTGAAATGATATGCTATATGTTTCTATATATACTATTTATACAAACAACACACTGTCATATATAAGGTAGGTGCTCGCAACAATAACCGATATAATACCTAAACTGAGGTTTAAGTTATTTCCTGACGTAATGCTGTGTAGTTAGAATGTAACACTAAAGACTTTAAGAAAACTCAAGAGGGTGTTTGTAACAATCAAACAATAATCTATTGAAGTAACATGTTACAGTGGTTTCTTTGTTCATGTAGACGTAACTTTGTCTGTGTTTACAGAGCAACTGCCAATCTTAGCTTGCCAGCAATGTATCTTAATCATCACTGTGAAAATTGAAAGGTTGGCTAGGTTTATCTGTTCATCTATCTCTATCATATGGCTTAGAACACTTAGAGACGATTGCACAATGTTGCACAAGCTCAAACAAAATTATGCTTGTTTAGGCTAAAAAAACCTCCCCTCCCCTCCCCCTCAATGAACGTTCACAACACTTTTATATATGGTGTATATTATTAACTGTGATGAAAATTGTAGTAGTCAAACCACTATGAGCGATACAATTTAAAAACATGGTAAACACATTAAAATATTAACCAAAAACCCAGCACTGTATATCACATTAGCAGTTAAGTTTAATCAACTTTTCAGCATCTCAGTAGTAAATACAGAACCTTTTATCGTTGAAGGTGTGAAAGTTTTCAAAAAATTTGGTTAAAAGTGTGAAAATGAAGTTCAGCAATGTCCTTGGAAGTTAAAGATCAGGAGAGTTTGATGTCTCAATATATCTACAAGAAATATAGTGTAAAAGACTAGCCATTGGGTTTGAATCTGAACATCTCTTTTTCGGGTACAGAGATCTTCAGATTCACACCTGACAGCTAGCCTCTAGAATACAAGAAATACTACTATACAGAACAATGTTATCACGTCAAAGACCAGTGCAAATAAAAAGGAATTATTTCAAGTTGTATGCATTCAAACAGAAAATACAGAATTTATACATGTTAGTTCTCCACCATAATGGCACATGTCTATGTAAATGATTCTATACTGTTTTGAATTAATAATGAATCACCATTACTTTTCACCAGTTTTTCTTTAATTTTGCACAGGTATAGTTTTGTTATTCTGTTATATCTGCATACATTCACCTAGTAAATACTCGTGACTCACATGACATAAGGGTTTGGTCACTAAGATAAATATTTTGATAGAAACTTTGTTAATCCTTGGCAGAGCTAAACTATACTCTTTTTATAAATCTATGGACCAATCAACTGGCAACAATGAAGAGTAGCTAAAGTGGTCATGTCAAAGGTTGAGGGCGCTATTGCAATATTCCACAACTCACTACTTTTGTACTGTTCAATACCTGTTTGATAATACACAATGGTACTCTGATTGTTGTAAAAAATAATCAGCATAAACTAGAATATGATAAATATCACGGTTGACAGAGAGAAATATTGATATTAATCCATAGAGAGATGAGATGAGATGAGAGAGAGAGAGAGAGAGAGAGAGAGAGAGAGAGAGAGAGAGAGAGAGATGAGATGAGATGAGATGAGAGAGAGAGAGAGGAGATGAGAGAGAGAGAGAGAGAGAGTGAGAGAGAGAGAGATAGAGAGCGCTTGAGAGAGAGAGAGCGCTCGAGATCGAGATCGAGATCGAGAGAGAGAGAGAGAGAGAGAGAGAGAGAGAGAGAGAGAGAGAGAGAGAGAGAGAGAGAGAGAGAGAGAGAGAGAGAGAGAGAGAGAGAGAGAGAGAGAGAGAGAGAGAGCGAGCGAGCGAGAGGAGGGAGAGAGAGGGAGAGGGAGAGAGAGAGAACACCGACAGATACTGCGAGAAAGATGGACAGACACAGTCATTATACAAACAGGCAGAGAGCGAACAAGAATAATTCTCACCTGTTGAGGAATTCCATATCTTCTTCATACTGAGGAGGACCTGTACCGAAGTCCACCATGTGTTCACCCTCCTGTGCTTTCCGGAATCTTGGCATTTCCATCTTGTCTTCTCCATAATCATCATCATTCTCAATAAGTTGCGATACAATATCAACCGGATAACTCCATTCCGCTGCCTGTACTTTGTGTTTCTCAAAATAGGAAGGCACTGAAATTGATATCAAAGTAGAAATAGTAAATTTATAGAGACACAGATTCAAGTGTCTACAATGTTGTTGTGTATATAGCCTAGAATCCAGGTGGTGGGATACTGCTATCTATTTATCAGACCTATATATTCAAAAATTCCACACAAAAAATTCATGATGGTAGACAGCCCTTAACCCCCATCCCCATACCTTCTTTAAGTGTGACCTGGAAGACAAAGGTCAAGTTCAAAAATAGATAAGCAAAGATAGTATCAGAAAGGTCATATCTGATAATATAGGGATATAATACATGTCGAATCATAGACCCTACCCGACCCTTTGTGTAGAGTCTATGGTCGAATTAAAGTGTGCTTCAATCCCAAGTCATCACATTAGTGTCATTATCTTAACAAGGATTACATAGGATCATTCTTCTGTTCAGGACCAACTTTTTCAATAGCTCTACCAAACAACCAGTTTTCATGCTTAGATTTTAATCCAAATCCAAAGTGGGCCTTTCAGTATATAATTGTTTCTTAGCTACTGTACAAATAGTGGCTTTAACACCAAATATGGCTGACATTCAGTAGAGAGGGTGTGGGAGGTGGGACTGCCCAAATTTCTGACTGTCAACCAGTGACATGATTTAGGGATCACCGTCATCGACATACACTAATGACAACGTCATAGAGTAGCCCCCCCCCCTCCCACTGCCAGAATCCTTGAGAGAATGTACTACATTCACAAAACAAAAATGTAATTCAACACCCCAGAAACAATATACTATTATCTGTCAATGTTTTCTAAATCAACACATAACTTAATTGACAACTTATATTGATGACAACAAAATCAAACCTTACCACCTCTAGGATTATCATAATAGCTAGAACGATAATAAACCATCTCTTTGGATGCACTCATAGTTCCATGTTTCAACTTTTTGTGGCTAATTTATAAACTAATACAATCAATCAAGCTAACAATCTACAAGGTTTGTCTCTGTACCAGCTGTACCATGACTTATTACAAAATGTTAAATTTGCATAAATTTGAATAAACTATGCATGTATTTTTAATTCATAATCATTTGTAACTGATATTAGCTTTATTTGAATTTATAAAACAATATGGTGGGTAACATTACTGATGAATTCAAATTGATGTATCATCTATCCTATCATTTCAAAATTCTTGCATGTATTTTTGTACAGCAACATGTGACCTAAATTTATTGAACATAAAAATGAAGTATGTAGTCATTTATAAAGATATATTTAGAAGAAGTCAGAATTGCAGGCAAGATAAAACACGGGGCAGCTATTTATGCCCGTCAGAATTTGCTATTGACCTTTGACCTAATATCGCTATTGACCCTTGACCTAACATACAGTTTTACAAAGATGGAGGGGCTGTCTTTTGTCATTGTTTGATAACTCATTATCTTATACATGGTATGTTCTAAGTCCAATCGACCTCTAATTAATATGCACAATGCCTAATTGTTGGTATTTAAATAATTTTCAGTGAAAATATCGTTGGCTGTCTGATTGAAACTATAATACTCCAGTTACAGCTAGTGTAACTTTTTGACCTTTATTTTCTTCATATAATTGTCATTTGTTTTCATTTTTGTTGTTCTAAGCTAAGAGTGATCGCCTTCTTCCTACCGTGATCATTCAAAATGAATGCATTGTGGTTCATTTGGGATCTACAATACTCTGAGATGGTGGTAACAAACCTTGTGGTTCATTGGGATCTACAATACTCTGAGATGGTGGTAACAAACCTTGTGGTTCATTGGGATCTACAATATTCTGAGATGGTGGTAACAAACCTTGTGGTTCATTGGGATCTACAATATTCTGAGATGGTGGTAACAAACTCTTCCTCTCCACAAATAACTTATAATATCCATCAACAAGACAGGCAAAGTTTTTGGCTTCATCTTCTGCTAAAACGATGTGTACAGGCTGAGAGAGAAAGAAGAAAAAATACTGGATTTTACACAGTTAAAGTACTAGTATAAAATATGGTTATCTATATACACCTAATAATGTCAATGTCAATTTTTATGCAGTACTTTCCCACTCTGTATTCAAAGCATTTTTTACAATTATTTATTAAACCCTGGCATAGATCTAGAGTGGCATAACAGCCTTTTATACTTCCTCAACCCCCTGGGGAGCGTACAATCCACTGCAACCTCTATGCACATAGGATTAAAGCATTCACATTGCAATCGTTATCCTACCAGGTCCCAAATTATACAGTTGGGTTACCTGGGGCACAGCTCTGGTTCAAATCTGTCCAAAGGACTTTAGCCATTCAGAAAATAGGGTAACAGTGGGGCTTAAATCTGCAGATTCCAAGCTGACACTCGAACAACTCGGCCAGTCTTACTCTACTCCATTCATTCAGTATTCCACCAAGATAGATCGTAAAAACTTCACCTAGTGTCCTATAAACTTTGACAACTTCAACAAATAAAGTAAACTTGAAGGGAAATCAGTGAAGTATCAAGACACATCACAATCAATTCTCAGTTCATATGGAATTCTTACTAAAACACACATAAAGTCACATACCTTCATGTCTTCCAAATTCACTTCTACATGTTGCACATTTTCCTCTGTTTGGTACATGCTAATGGAGGTCACGTGACTAAAATCAGCCAATAAGGAGATCATATTATTCTTCATATTGATCACATGACTAATACCGTTCTTTGGACCAACCAGAATAGTGATGTCAGATCTTTTCTGATCTTCAGACTGTGAAGAAGAAGTCAAAAGATTAGTAAATGTGTAAAAATGTTTGTTATTGTACGTACAATAACAAACTTTTTATATACTTTTTAGCTCTTTGCAATGTATTGAGTTACAAACACAGACTTTGTCAATGTTCTTTAACATTGATTTTTGAAGTAGGAAGCCATGATAAAATTGTTTTATAAATCCAAAATCCAAAACAAATACCCAAATCCTCATCCATATCGCCACTTTAACACAGTATTTGACAGCCATATTTGATTCTAAAATGACTTACTGATGCCGATAAAGGCCGACTTACCATAAGTGTAGCAGTGAACGACCTTCCACCAAATAATCTGATTTCCCCTACTATCTTCAAGTAATGTAGTTTGGCCTGTAATGCTGTCAGACGCTATCAAAAATAAAACAGACGAACAATGGAGTTAGTTGACCATTTACACCACACACACACACACACACACACACACACACACACACACACACACACACACACACACACAGACACACACACATACACACACATACACACACACATACACACACACATACAGACACACACACATACACACACACACATACACACACACACACACACACACACACACACACACATACATACAGACACACACACGCAACAGAAATTATAATTGCATTTCAGTTTCAATGATTAAACATGTTTGAAAAGAGCCAAATTCAACCAAGAAACCTCACAAAATAATTAGATTATGAGTAAATTTGTCTAATTAGTGTAAATAATAAACTGTGATGGATGGGCGCAACATACCAGATCTATACTATAAACAGTGAGCATGAAATTCAAGCAACTCAAGTTTACACATCTAGTTGTACACACCCATTGAGGTTTATTACTCACACTTATTGGAAAAATTAATGTTACTTATATAAATTTTTGTAGATACTACTCACTTAATCTGAATATGATTATAATTTCTGAAGTAGTATTCATTCACCTTATACTGTAGACTGTCTTATGCTGGTTAATGTAAAAACAAAAGATTGCACCCTTTGGCCACTAGGGGCACTACTCCCCACTTTTGTCCTTGTGTGATGAGCATTTTAACACAAGTTCATTTTAGAACAAAGAATTCTGCAGATTCTTTTGGTCTATTTTTTTTACCTCTCCTAAAATTTTCAGTTATATTCCGCGGTGGATCAATTTTGGAAGTGAAGAAGACAAGGTACAAGTTACCTACCTTTTGTCCTGGTGCTATCAGGTTTTGATTCATTTTGATATAGTGATTGATAGTTCTTCTGACATCTTTTAGTTTAACACCTTGTAGTACAGACTCTGGTAGGAATTTATCAAGACCACAATCTTTCCTGTGAACAAGACAAGCCGATGTGTTACTTTTCACAAATTATTTTTGGTTCACGATGCATATATTTCAACATACTAAAATGGCACAGTGGTGAAAGAAACAAGTCAATTTGTCACTTTACATTCTTTACTGTTTCTACAGGCTGTTTCTCAAATAAAGGGCATGGTAGTGAGAGAGAGACAAGTCATTTTTGTCACTTCAAATTACTTTTGGTTCAATCTGCATGTTCCTTAAAGTATATGGCAAAGCGGTGTGAGGTGGAGTGTAGAATGATTACATGTTGACCATTGTTATTCTCTAATACCTTTACTGATTGAGGGAGGAGGTGGAAGTGGGGTTGATACTATAGTAAGGAAAAGATATCGCTTGGACTTTGGGTTTGAATTTCACAAATATCTTGTACTCAGTTACAGTTACATTACATATACTATGATATAGACTGAGAAATAATCTGGATGACAGCATAAAGATGATGGTGGTGATGGTGGTGGTGGTGGTGATGATGATGATGACAATAATGGTGATGGTGGTGGTGGTGGTGGTGGTGATGGTGATGATAATAACTGTGATATTGACTACGAAAATGATACTTACTCCAAAGCTTTGATTGATATTTTGGCAGTCTGTTTACTATTAAGGACATGTTCCTGTATTTGTAATGCTGCTAGACGTATTGCCACATCGTATTTCAACTCTGACCCGTACCTGCCTTCTACTACATCATTGCAACACTGCAAAATAACAACAACAAAAATTGACAAAAGATACCATAACGATGTGTTCTAATATGCCATATTCGACACTGTATTTCAACTCTGACCCATACCTGCATTCTACTAACACACTGCAAAATAACAACAGAAATTGACAAAAGATACTAAAATAGTCTGTGATTTTACTAGCGGTCATGTTGTGGGTCAGCCTTTCCATGTAAGCTATCTTGTTCCAGTCACTGACATACATTGTAATGCCCCAGACTCTTGCTCTGTAAGGTAAGCTGTGACGGGGCGCCCTCACACATCGGTCAACTGATGAGAGAGGAGGACTGTGAGGGCAGACTGACATGACATACCTTACAGTCTACCAGACTCTCTGCTGGGGGTGGCTATACAGTCAAAAGTGTCTTGCTAACAAAGACTGGATTTCACTGGGTACTTTGAACAGTACCCTAATAGTGTCAATATTGTATTATTTAAAGTCTAGCTTACCTGTATATAAAAGTAATCGAAGGCTGCTGGATCAGTTCTAAGGAGATCATAGGCATCTTTTGGGACAAAACTAACACGGAATAAACACTTCCATTGGTGTGAATTGGGTTTCATAGAAATCTAGTGAAGAAACAAGACATGAAAAACATTAAGTTTAAAATTACACAATAAAGTACATGTGTTTATTTAAAGGGACATGTTTCAATACCAGATCATCGCATTAGTGTTAACTTAAAGGACACAAGCCGAGTTTACACATGTTTGGATGTAGTTTATAATGCATATTTATAAGGTACTCACAGTGCTGGACTTACTAGAGCATGTTTAGCCACCACTTGCAATTAACTGAACTCAAACCTGGTATCTAGATATACTTTATCAACAATCTGAACATGTAATTTATTGTACATATCAAAAAAATCTTCACGAAATCCCTACTATGCAATCAACAGTTTTAACAGCACCAGAAGACAATTGTAATATTATAGAAAGCATGCATTGCGACATTAAAATCATTGAAAAATAGTTTAATCAAGGTTATTATGAAAGTATTTTCACTTGAATAAAACACTTATAAACTCAGTTTGTGCCACTTTCAATAAGGATTACATGGGCTACCAACATTTTCTATAGCTCTGTCAAAAAAAACAAGATTTTCATGGCTAAGTGTTCATTATAATTCAAAGTGGGCCTTTAAATAGCATACTGACTCTGGTGTGAGCATCATAGCTTAAAATTGTAATAGTCTTAAGCTCAAACAATGAGAAAAAGTGTGTTTTTTACAAAGTGATGCTTACTACATCTTAACTCCTAAGGATTTCATCATTCCGTTTATATATAGCTTTCATCTAATTTTTTTTTTCAGACGGTATTTTTGTAACTAACTAATAATTATGAAGCAAAATTATTATGGTGGATGCCATTACACACACACTAAAAAACTACTGAGTAAAAGACAGTGAAATGGAGTAGATTCATTTTTAGATCATACAAAATGCTACTCATGTATTTTATTTTTGGTTCTGTACCTTTTGAAGTGTTTCATGTTCTTGTAGAAAAGACAGCTTGGATTTGGACGGAGAGTTCATGTCTTGCATCAGAAGTGAGAAGTGCTCCATTGAATTTATCCCTAATTTTTGTTGAAGGATAGTAATCACATCCTGAAATGGATCAAATACAACAATTGAAGGTGAAGAAGTGAAAAAAAAAGTCTGACATCATGTGACCATCACATGACTATCACATGATCCATCTGTAAAGAAAGGAACTATAAACTGGTAAGATATATTTTGACCAAAGACATTCATCAGCTTTGTGATTTACATTAGTAAAGATACCTCTTGTTGTTGAACACCCACCATGCTTCTCAACCATTTGTTCTTGGAGTGAGAGCTGATAGCAGTGTGGCAAGACACATTGTATCTTACAAATGGAAGTGATCTTTTTTTGAGTGAGAATTGAGATAGCGCCCTCTATGGTCAAATGTAACTTTTTATAGTCAACCGATCAACAGGTGGTCACTCGGGGCATATTGACAATAAGGCCATTTTCATATGAAAATGCAATTGTGTTTGCACCTACCATTTATGCGGAGATGCCAAAAAATGCACATGATAAACAAAACAATTTTAAAACTATGCTGAAAGTGGATTATTTTCCAAACAAACAGCGTCTGTGTAAATGCAGCCTAAGTAGTCTGGTGTAACATTGCATGACATGAAAAATAATGACAAATTAGTAAAATGGTGAGAAATTTCATTTTTTTTCATTTATTTTTTCTTTCAAGTCTCTCTAACATACAAATTTATATTAACATTCATTATTTTTTGTGAACATTTCAAAAAAGTTCATTAACAATATGAATTTGAATAAAGGGCAAAATATTCAAAAGAGTACATGCTGTAATAGGAATACTGAAGTAGATGAAATGATGAAAAAGTGTACATTATAAATATACCACGGGTATGGGAGGAGTTGGATGGGGGTTGGGGGTTGGGGGGTTGGATATCAATTTTGAAGAAAAATGCAGCTGAACAAAAAAACCCAGAAATATATTACCTTGACGGTTGTTTTACTGTCATATTTGAATGATTTGGTCTGTCCATTCTCTAAGTACACTTTGAGTACGCTTGGTAAATATAGTAAACTTGGATCAGACTTAACCTGCAAATAAAAGATGAAATATCAACATGATGACAACTTCGGATAATATATTGATAAATTTGAGTCTGTGTATTAAAATTATAATATTAATAAAGGCAATCTATAAGGTATATAATCTCTGCAAGCAGAGCTGGAGGAGCAGAAGTACCGTAAGTGGATAAATTTACTGTATGAAAAGTGGATTCACAGAAACTGGATACTAGGCCATTAAAATTTATACAAGAATGGTAGATGGAAAGTGAAACTTGACTCTCTTTTCTTATTTTCAAGATAATTTCATCTCTATTAACACACCGGAATGATTAGAGCTAATAACAGATATCTGCTTCCGGAGAAGAATAGGTGAGACTTTAATCTATCTTTTCACTTTTTGAACAGATATTAGGTTTTGTAGGATCACTGAAGCAAATCTCATATATCTCCCCTGATATTATTCCACTAAAAGGTTAAAGGGGCACAAGCTGAGTTTATATTTTTTGGGGGAGTCTTTTGCTACATATTCAAAAGACACTCGTAGTATTCTATGTACTGAAACATATGTAACCGTCACTTGCAACTGACTGAACTCAAACCTGATATCAAAATTATAACTTATACATGAGTCGATGACATAATTTTTAATGTGTATGAAAAAAAATCATGCAAATCCCTACTATGCAATCAGCTGTTCTAACAATGTCAGACGACAATTGTAATGTTATAGAAGGTATGCATCAACATTACCAGTGTGCTAGGAGACTTTATCTTAGATTGTATGCAAGATTTTCACTTGAGTAAAAAAAATAATAAATTCAGCTTGTGTGACTTTAATATACTAGCATATGAAACTGTGGAAATTTAGAATTATAGTGGTAACACATAATCCATAACGAGGTGAATATGACATATATGTAACCATAATTTTATAACCCTTGGTATTTTGATAGACATTGTGTCAGAAAGTAAACATGATGTTTGCATACCTAAAGGTATTGATAGACACTTTTATATAGATACATACAGACTTACAGTCGATATAATTTACAAAAACTTTTTTTATACAAATAAAATTTCTTGATAATTTCAGTAAAATACTATCTAGTCTGTTGTGTTCACTCTTTTTGAATAATCAAGACTTTTTCTCTCAGACTTGAAGTGACAAGGCCCTTAGGTAGGTTGCTCATATTTTCCTTGGCTGAATGAATACAAACATTAGGGAATATATCTAATTGCAATGATTTCTATTGAAGACACACATCGACACATTCTGGGTGTTTCTTTTGTCAGTGGAAATACAGAAATATAAAGCTTTGAGAGAACATATATATCAATATTTGTGCACCCAATAAAATCACAAAATACAATTTCTCCGAATCATATCTAAATGTAATGATTTCTATACAAGACACACATCCATACAGTTATCAAATTTATTCATTTTAACTCTCAGTTTGCCAGTCAGTTTGATATCACAGCCAGTCAGCTTGATATCACAGCCAGTCAGGTTGATATCACAGCCAGTCAGGTTGATATCACAACCAGTCAGCTTGATATCACAACCAGTCAGTTTGATATCACAACCAGTCAACTTGATATCACAACCAGTCAGTTTGATATCACAACCAGTCAGTTTGATATCACAACCAGTCAGGTTGATATCACAGCCAGTCAGTTTGATATCACAGCCAGTCAACTTGATATCACAGCCAGTCAGCTTGATATCGACATCAAAACAGTGTGCAAGTGTAATAACAGGACCCCTTGCAATAGAAGTCTACTTCACAATAGCTCAGTAGACAAATGAATGGATTTTGATGGAACTCACAATTTGCCCCACGACTCAACTGATTTGATGTCGCTAGTAGCTATGAATAGGAGTGTCATATACAAAGATAAATGTAGACCCTACTGATTTGAAGTTGTGAATAGGAATGTAATATAAATTGATAACGTAGCCTGAATAGGGAACAAAAGATGGCATTTCGCAGTCCTTGATTTCATGAATAAACTATGAACACTTTCAGCTGTGCCAATAAATCTTATTTTCATTTCACGAGTTTCTTGAATAATTTATGACATCCGTTGAATTTTCTATGGAGTTACTGCTTCAACTTTACTTAACTTGTTATACCCCAATTTGTATACATGTACTGGGAATTTGAAATGTCTCCCAATTCTTGCCAAAGCTTAGACACTGACATTTGTTCGTTTAAAATGGAAACCTGATTTTTGTTATTTCATTTTTGAACTTCACTGTTGTAGTTCCTTGATGACCCCCCCCCCCAAAAAAAAAAAAAACAACAACAAAAAAACCAAACAAACCCCCCATTGTTTTAAAATGATAAAAAAACCCATCATATTCATCCAAGATGGACACATTTGTATTGTTTTGTGTGTGTGTGTGTGTGTGTGTGTGTGTGTGTGTGTGTGTGTGTGTATGTGTGTGTATGTGTATGTATGTATGTATGTATGTATGTGTGTGTGTGTATGTGTGTGTGTATGTATGTATGTATGTATGTATGTATGTATGTGTGTGTGTATGTATGTGTGTGTGTATGTGTGTGTACGTATGTATGTATGTATGTATGTGTGTGTGTATGTATGTATGTATGTGTGTGTGTATGTATGTATGTGTGTGTGTATGTATGTGTGTGTGTGTGTGTGTGTGTGTGTGTGTGTGTGTGTGTGTGTGTGTGTATGTGTGTGTGTGTGTACAGTGACTATGACAAACACAATGGAGCTACAAGCCAAACATTTATCATTTACAAACATTAAAAACAAAATGATAAAAAGAAACTAAAAAGCAGTAACATAAACTATCAGATTTGATCTGAATTCAGGGTACTTCTGAAACTATCAATAGTCAAAATGATCCATTATGTTTGCATGTTGATATCGCCATGGTAACAAACAACTTTGAACCCCCCCAGCAGTCTGGTTGATACATTAATGACTATAATTTTTAGTGAAATATTCCATGACATACTAGATTTATGATTTATTTACTCTTTTTTTTTAATAATACAAAGCATTATTTTAGATCTTTATATAAACAAACAATAATCAATTTCTCAGGTGATGATGATACTCATTTGTAAATTTCGATGTTTGTGTTCTTTCTGTGCAAATTTCACTCCACAGTCAGTGGGTGGTGATATGCTATGGTTGAAATATACTGTGAACAGCGCCCTCAACGGTGTTAAAAATACAGTAAATTTACCATATTTTATTTATTTAATTTGGCACACAAACATTTTGGGATAGACACTTTTTGTCATTTTGGTTCTTTTTTGGCAGAATTGGGCAATTTTTCACTACAGAGTACTGATAGCAATGTTACAATGTGGGCAACTGTATTGTTTTGAAATAAATCTGCCTTTATTATCAGTGCAGTACATGTATTCCGAATTTATCAGTGAGAGCGATTCCATTGTAACCACACTGATTTATTTTGGCGCAAATATCCACCAAATAAGCTCAAACATATTTAGAACCAAATACAAATATTAGCAGTATTTTTTAAAAATTGAAGTTTATCAAACTTGCAGTTATCAGACAAAGTCTTCTATCAAACTTAATATAAAAATGGTGCTGAAATATGAATGCAAAGATAGTCAACACTGGCTTTGTACAAAGACTTTCCAATTATAAAACACAAATGTATCAATCATTGATAAAAAAATCCCCAACAAATCCTTACAAATAACAAATATTTTATCCATGCCTGACAGAGAAAATCAACATTTTTGCAATTCCAACCAAATCAGATTCCCATTGTTCCAGAAGAAATATCCTTAATCGATTACAATCTTGCTGGTTGCCATGGTAATTAAAAACAAGGTGGAATTTGTACGTTTTCCTCTGACAGTCACAAACAATAGTTCACCGCACAATTCTGTAGTTTTTAGCTGACTGCTATTGAGCTCAGTAGAAATTTTCATCAAAGTTGTTCATTGACTAGTCAAATCAGTAGAAATTATTTGTCAAAGTTGTTCATGGAAAACTGAACTCGCTGGGATTAGCTTCATGTGAGTATATGCTGTGTTGGGGGGGGGGGGGGGTTCCAGAAGCAGAAGATAAAAGTTGTATAGAGCTGATAGTCGGGTTATTACATGAATATTAGATTGAAACTGGTGGATATTAAAACTGAGAACATGTACCATATGGGGAGATTAAGCCATTCTGCCACAACCCATCAGCTACGACACATCTTAGCAAAGTTTATATACAAATCCCTGCATAGCATAATCATGCGGCGAACCAAGATGATTCTCAAAGAATCCAAACACTTTGTCACCTCTGACCTGAGCTCCGAGGATTTTCTGAGGATTCATCAAAGTTTGTTGAGGACAACTGAAATATGTGGGAATAGCTCTATGTGTGGAGACATATTATATGAGAGAGAATGCTATACTTCAATTCTCTGACAAGTCACATAGAATACAAAGATTAGATATACTCCTCTTTGTCTCGTTTCCATTATTCAACCATGGCTTCAATTCCAGTAAACGGGTCATTTTCCAGTTAACAGGACAGTTTTTTACGCAATGAAACTGTCCCAAATCTTGTTAACTATCACAATGAAACTGATCCCTATCTTGTTAACCATCACAATGAAACTATTCAAAACCAAGGCCTCAGTTCCAGTAAATGGGACACTTTCCAGTTAACAGGACAGTTTTTACACATTCAAACTGTCCCCAATTTTTTTAACCGTCACAATGAAACTATTCCAAATTTTCTTAACCGTCACAATGAAACTGTCCCCAATCTTGTTAACCATCACAATGAAACTGTCCCCAATCTTGTTAACCATCACAATGAAACTGTCCACAATCTTGATAACTATCACAATGAAACTGTCCCCAATCTTGTTAACCATCACAATGAAACTGTCCCCAATCTTGTTAACCATCACAATGAAACTGTCCCCAATCTTGTTAACCATCACAATGAAACTGTCCCCAATCTTGTTAACCATCACAATGAAACTGTCCCCAATCTTGTTAACCATCACAATGAAACTGTCCAAACTCATACACACAAATACGCTACCACACCTAAGACTGTGCAAACATACCCAGAATTCCCTACCCCAGTGTACGCTAGTCAGTTCATAGCTAATTCAAATACTTTTAATTATCTTATTTTTCACAGAATTCATGCGATGCAGAGGTGGTGAAAGTGACTTTTCTTGACCTTAACTGACATGAATGATCTCAGTAAACAGGTTCATAAGGTTGGAACTTCAATAATATACAGGTAGTAGAGTTCTTTGATACACAACCAAGTTACCTTTGTTCATATCTGCGTTTTGACAATGTGACTGTTGTCGTTACGACAAACATGATTAATGTTCCCTATATGACCTTTACTTTAGTTCTACAAGCTATGATAAGATTGACATTAACACCCACATACAAACACACTAGACAAATACCATGGCATGATTACCCGATTAAAACACCCCATACAATATTAACAAAGATGTTATATTAACACTGTAAGCATGACTTACAATCTTGCCCATGTTGGGGTGAATTTCTTCAGTAAACCGTACACGAGATGGATTGCTTTTTAACTTCAGTTTTTTAGAGATACTCAGTAAGGATGACTTCCTACCGCTGGTTTTATTCATGGAAGGCTGGGCTACAGTCAGTAAGATGAAGTCTTGACAAGACCTGGTGGACAAATACAAAAATGCATTACGCACTTATTGCCTGGCTATGAGGTCACTAGTAGACATCTATTACCCTGAGGGCTGTTATGCAGCAACTATTTCTCGAGGCTGAAAGCTGAGGGAAATAATTGGATACATATCAGGACTAGGGGTAATGTGACATCTGAGTTGTACTACGGCCTGAATAAGGCCAGTCAATAAGTATTTTTTAAGACATCACAGTCAAAGTAAATCACCGGTAGAACTCCTGTGCTGCTGTAATAGTGCCCTAGGAAAAATACAAAACGAATATAGCCGGATATATGCAAATTGAGGTCACTATGGGTCACTAGTCCATACCACATGATACAATCTAAGCCATTCACTGGCGGCTGTAGTATGAGAACAATGTGTCATAAACAATACCATGTGCAAGCCAAGTTGAATGCATTCAAACAAAAAATTATTTTTTACGCCCAGGTCATTCTGTGTCTATGCTCCTGTGTTCTGTATTAAAGCTCAAACGTGAGTCAACACGTTCAAAGTCACCATCATTCTTCCTGGTTTTTCATAAATTATGCTTCCTGCAGCTATAACTATCTCATTTTGAAATATCTTTCTTCATTCATTCAAAAATACTCATTTCCACCAACACATAAAAGACAAGATCCTGAAGTCATTCATGTATTCCTTGGCTGAATGAAGAAAAAATATCAGAGATAATATCTAATGATTCCTCTTCACTGAATGCTTTTCTTTCCTTAGATGTAAAATCAAGTCAGCCATGAAAATTAAATGATTCGTATTTTAATGATACCTACAGGTGGTAAAATTCTGCTTCAGGTAACAAATTTAGAATTAAAGGTATTTGTATTTTGTATCCACTGACATGGGTCATTATATCACTGAACTGTCTCATGCAAAGTGCACAAGAGTGAAGTACTGGACACATTCACAAAAATGTATCTTTTGTGTGTGCGTGTTTTCAAAACTCACCTAACTTTGTTGATGATGTAGTCGCGATGCACCATCTTCACATCTTCATTGTTAATTCTCAAGATTTCATCACCGGCAAATAGTTTACCATCACAAGGACCACCTGAAAGATTTGATTGACACACAAAAAAAAAGTTAATAAAGAAATGGAACAATTTCACCTCTTTCATAGCCTAGTTTCCAGTCATGCAAGGATTTTTTTGGCTCTGGCGTTTGAACTACCATGCCTGGCATTTCGCTAGCAACTGTTTATTTAAACCTAAAATTAAATTACGATTTCCCATAGCGATGACTGGATATGGTAATTATGTGCTTAGCTTGCCGGCAATGTATCTTAGAGTCTGTACATTTCCACACTATTTACAAAGTTTACCCAAAGCCTACCAAAGGGAATTCTTGCCAACTTACGAATCTTACTACGACAGGTTTTCCATTGGCAGTTATAAATCAAAACCCAAACGCTGGATTGCTATTAACCTTTATAAAGCCTGACACCTTAATTACAGAGTTACAGAAACCAAAATCATTAAAGAGTTAAAAGTTTTATCTTTCAGATCACAGTAACTTTGTACATTTCCACCCTACTTACAAACCCAAAGCCAGAATTCTTGTCAACTTACCTTCAGTAACTGATCTCACTACGACAGGTTTTTCACTCCCAGCTACAAATCCAAACCCTAAGATTGAATCTCTCATTAGTTTCACCTCTCTTTCCACCAGAAATAAAGACTCATCTTCTCTTGGGTCGTCACAACTTGTATTATTCAGTAAATGGCTGCAGAAAAAAAAAAAGACAAAAAGAAGGAACACTTAGTTTGGTGATAAATGATAAAAGTGATTCAATTACTTTGATTGAAATAAATTTACATTAAACTTGTGGTGAAGTAACAGTATTGTAAACAACAGAGGAGGGCTACATGGGGACTCAGAGTGAGCTGGAGTTGCAGCTAGTCTAGCCTGATACCTGATGGAACACATTATGAAACTATTGGTTATTGGTATAACTATCAAACATATACATCAGATGGTAGAAAGTTGAATACTCTACTCAGAACAAACTTTTCTAATATACATCTGTGAGTATATAATATATCTTTTGTGTGTGTGTGTGTGTGTGTGTGTGTGTGTGTGTGTGTGTGTGTGTGTGTGTGTGTGTGTGTGTATGTGTGAGTGTGTCTGATGCTCTGCTGACACACATGATTTTTATTATCCAAGGATACCTATCCCTCACCTGAACTGAACTGAACTGAACAGAACAGAAGATGGAAGATGGCATACACATGATAAAGAATACATGGGTCAATACCGACATGAAGATAAACACTAAAAGCATGTCATGTATGTACTAACTATTAAACGGAACCCCAAAATACTCCTGTTACACTTAAAGCAGGACTTGATGGCATTTCATGAAATTGAAGAAATCAAATATACTACGCAGATAACAATTTTCCATTAGGAACTCATTCAGCTATTAAAACTAAAGAAGTAAATTGCATCAAAAAAGCTACATGTACATGCAATTAATTTCTAGATGGCAGCATGTATGGCTTGTGACTTGTATATTACACTTTATAACTATAACATCTATACAGTGTTACCATATGTAATTATCCATGGCAATGATGCTGAGAAAATATTTGAACTTTCCAAAGAAAGGCGTACATATATCAAGAGTATTGTAAATATAATGCCATATGGCTCTAAGTGACAGTGACTGATGTACATGTATACCCTGCTAAGAAAATAAATGTCTAAGCATGTCTGCACTTTTCAATAAAAAGTGAATAATCTAGGGTATTGTAACGTGATACCTTATGACTGACAATGATGGATATACACATGCATACCTGGCAGCTAAGCAAATTTCTGAAAATGTCAGAAAGAGTATAATCACATGAAACCAACATTAACGTGGGCATGTGGATGACAAAGGAGTATTTGTTTTGGATTTTCTATTTATAAAATAACCTTTATTTTATTTTTCTACTTTGAAATACAATGTCAAAGAACATGTATCAAGTCCGTGTTTGTAACTCAATAAATTGCAAAAAACTAAAAAGTGTGTGAAAAGTTTGTTATTGTATGTACAAGTAATTTATTGAGTTATAAACATGGACTTGATATAATGTTCTTCTTTTACATTGTATTTCCAGGTAGAAAACCACAGTAGACTTGTTTTACCAATTCAAGTTCCACAAAGGAATAGTCAAAATTTCATCCATAACGGTCACTTAAATACAAAAGTGTCTGTTCTTTCACATTGTCACCAGTCGGCAGTTCTGGCTAAGGATTTGAAGTCAATTATCAATGCCTTTATCAAGTAACTATGAGGTGTAGTCCGCTAGATTTGTTCTGGGTCACATGACAGGTCATGTTTCCCATATAAGGAATATGATAAGGAATACCTGCTGCTAGGACTGTAAAAAAAAACAGTGTAAGCAAACTTTACATCTTTGAGGACACTTTAACATCATTTGTTTAGTACTATACTAAATGATAACTGCAAAGAAAATGTCTGAACTTTTGAAAAAAGTACATACATCTAGAGTACAGTTCAAAATAATGAGTGACAGTGATGAATACATACCCAGCTAAGCCTGAGTATCTATAAAACTAACAAGTCAATGTACATGTATACCTTGAGAAAGTAATACTTATCACCACTGGATACTCTGCTGTGAAAATGGCAGAAATTTCTAAAAATATACCAGACAAGAATTGCAATAGCTTTTTTGTATCATTTAATGCTTCATCATTATGTTAATACATGATGTAAATTGGCATCAATATACTAGTAACTGTCAGCTTTGTACTATTTTGTAAGAATTCAGAATGATTGACTTTCCACACTTTTATCATTAATTTCTTTTCTGTCTGACTGCATTCACTGAATGGTACCACACAGAGAAAGGTACACTTTACTGTCAGGAGAGTCTTTCATAATTCATTTAATGATGCCCGTATATGCCAGGTATATATTTGTACATGCATGTCTGGCATATGTAAGTTATTGCTGCTGACAATACATGTACATAGTGCTGGCTATTAAAATCCACATCCTGTTTGTAGTCAGAAAGCCGAGACTCTATCAATGATAAATATTCAAATTAGTTAACTGCCTGTTTGATGGTAGTGTTCACTGCCTCTGTTTGATACACCCACGCATTAACCAATACGAATCTGCACATGCAATACTTTATGATTATAGCAAGATTAAATGAATAATTTCTTGCAACATATTGTCTAATACGTGAAACAAACTAACATGCCACCATGCACACATCAAAACATTGGTACCGGCATGTCTATGTCTAGTTGTACTTCTTTAAATGGTTTATTTCATTTACTCAAAATGTAGCAAGAAATTGCTACCTTGCTGTCTTCAAGTGTTGATGTACTGCTTCTTATTGGTTACTCCATCGTTGTATGAAACAGACCCAGTGAACACAACATGAAACACGCTGTAACTTATCTCTTGTGTCATCATTATATTTTTTATATCAACTGTCAAATCTGCCACAATAAAATCACACTTTTCACAACATTAAAACTTTTACATATATTTCCATTATCTGTACTCTAAAATTCCCTAAGCAATCACAAATATTATTACAGAAATTACTTGCACGGGTGCATGTGCATAATAGTAGCATTTTCACTGCAGTACAACACTGAAAACATCATTGAATACCTGTATGCAAATGATATGCAAATGTGGATGCGATTGTTCACTAAACATGAAATCGCATGATTGCGCTATATGATTTTTATGGAAATTTGCAGTTTTAGATAAACCCATGTAATAATAAGAGAAACCCCATGACACGCGAGTTTCTGAGTGGGTACTGAGGGATATTTGCACTCGTGCTTGCAGTGTTTTCTGCTGCACTTTCATGAGCGTAGAGAAAGCAGAAAACACTGCAAGCATTTGTGCAAATACCCTGAGTACGCCACACTGCACTCACATGTCATGGGATACTGTCATATTAATGTCCATCTTTTGGACTCGTCAGCTCTAACATCCTTCAAAGGATTTATTACAGTGATGTGAAAAAACCTGTCTCTTTAATATTTATATATCTGTATCATTTTGTTGCTACATTTTGAGTAAATGAAATAAACCATTTAAAGAAGTACAACTAGACACAGACATGCCGGTGCCAATGTTTTGATGTGTGCATGGTGGCATGTTTGTTTCACGTATTATCCACTATTTGGCTAATATTTTTAATGAACAAATTTGAAACTATAAAGTCTTGTGCTGTAAATTTATGGTCAATGTAGAAATTTTCCAATTTGACGAAAAAAAATATGATGTAGTATTTAAATATTAAAATGTTTTGTATCTAGTTTAATATGCCACGAAGACACAGACAGTCTTTTTAATATTCTGCATTGCACTTATCTATTAACACTTTATTATACATGCGTGTATCTATGGCACAATGTAAACACACTATTTATACTCTGTTACCATGACAATACATACACATTTGAAAGCACATTAATGTACATTATAACTATCTCTTTGTATTATTTCTAATAGTATCTACAGATACTAATACATTTGTGCCATCAATAAAATGTCCCAGAAGATGTTTCTCAGTTACTCATGGCCAAATCTCTGACAGATATATGTCTTCAACAATAGTCATCCATCCATACTAAGTGTATGAAGGATACATTTTGGGCAATAAATTTCTATAGAAACTGGCATGGTCACACCTTGAAACAATTTAGTACACAGTCTGGTCTGTATTGCATTCAAATTTGTCTGGCATTATTACTACTTTCAAAACATAATTTGGGCAGTATTCCATAGAGACCAGTCTATCTATCGAGTCATTATGCCACTTAAAAGCACATACATAACCTTGGCAGTATTCTATAGCAACTAGTCTGTTATTACTACACCTAGACATGTACAGAATCTGGGCAGGATTCCATAGCAACTAGTTTGTCATTCTACACCTAGACATGTACAGAATCTGGGCAGGATTCCATAGCAACTAGTTTGTCATTCTACACCTAGACATGTACAGAATCTGGGCAGGATTCCATAGCAACTAGTTTGTCATTCTACACCTAGACATGTACAGAATCTGGGCAGGATTCCATAGCAACTAGTTTGTCATTCTACACCTAGGCATGTACACAATCTGGGCAGGATTCCATAGCAACTAGTCTGTCATTCTACACCTAGACATGTACACAATCTGGGCAGGATTCCATAGCAACTAGTTTGTCATTCTACACCTAGGCATGTACACAATCTGGGCAGGATTCCATAGCAACTAGTTTGTCATTCTACACCTAGGCATGTACACAATCTGGGCAGGATTCCATAGCAACTAGTTTGTCATTCTACACCTAGGCATGTACACAATCTGGGCAGGATTCCATAGCAACTAGTTTGTCATTCTACACCTAGATATGTACACAATCTGGGCAGGATTCCATAGCAACTAGTTTGTCATTCTACACCTAGACATGTACACAATCTGGGCAGGATTCCATAGCAACTAGTTTGTCATTCTACACCTAGATATGTACACAATCTGGGTAGTATTTCATAGGAACTAGTCTGTCATTACTACACCTAGATATGTACACAATCTGGGCAGGATTCCATAGCAACTGGTTTGTTATTACTACACCTAAACCCATAAACAATCTGGGCAGGATTCCATAGCAACTGGTCTGTTATTACTACATCTAAACACATATACAATCTGGGCAGGATTTCATAGCAACTGGTTTGTTATTACTACATCTAGATATGTACACAATCTGGGCAGGATTCCATAGCAACTAGTTTGTCATTCTACACCTAGGCATGTACACAATCTGGGCAGGATTCCATAGCAACTAGTTTGTCATTACTACATCTAGATATGTACACAATCTGGGCAGGATTCCATAGCAACTAGTCTGTCATTCTACACCTAGACATGTACACAATCTGGGCAGGATTCCATAGCAACTAGTTTGTCATTCTACACCTAGACATGTACACAATCTGGGCAGGATTCCATAGCAACTAGTTTGTCATTCTACACCTAGATATGTACACAATCTGGGTAGTATTTCATAGGAACTAGTCTGTCATTACTACACCTAGATATGTACACAATCTGGGCAGGATTCCATAGCAACTGGTTTGTTATTACTACACCTAAACCCATAAACAATCTGGGCAGGATTCCATAGCAACTGGTCTGTTATTACTACATCTAAACACATATACAATCTGGGCAGGATTTCATAGCAACTGGTTTGTTATTACTACATCTAGATATGTACACAATCTGGGCAGGATTCCATAGCAACTGGTCTGTTATTACTACATCTAAACACATATACAATCTGGGCAGGATTCCATAGCAACTGGTTTGTTATTACTACACCTAAACCCATAAACAATCTGGGCAGGATTCCATAGCAACTGGTCTGTTATTACTACATCTAAACACATATACAATCTGGGCAGAATTCCATAGCAACTGGTTTGTCATTACTACATGTGCATCTAAACACATACACAATCTGGGCAGGATTCCATAGCAACTGGTCTGTCATTACTACATGTGCATCTAAACACATACACAATCTGGGCAGGATTCCATAGCAACTGGTTTGTTATTACTACATGTGCATCTAAACACATACACAATCTGGGCAGGATTCCATAGCAACTGGTCTGTCATTACTACACCTAAACACATACACAATCTGGGCAGCATTCCATAGCAACTAGTTTGTCATTCTACACCAAGATACGTACACGGTCTGGGCAGGATTCCATAGCAACTAGTTTGTCATTACTACACCTAGGCATGTACTAAATCTGGGCAGTACACAGTTACATAAATCAACATCATTACAACAGTTAAACATGTACACGTACATACGTATCTTTATGTCATATATCCTTGATGGATTTCTAATTACAAGTATAAGTAGGAAAGATTGCTTTAGCAGACACATGTCATGTATGATGAAATACTAACTACTAAACTACTAATACTGCGATCCTAACTATAATAACTGTTAATGTATCTGTAAACCCTAGCTGACGGACAGTAAATTTCAAGATTAAACCTAAAAGAGTTTCATCCACAATCCGATACTTTATCGACTTTGTACAGTAAGACTGAAGTTGTGATAATGAGAAATCTATGATCCCCCATTACTTGGAGATATATACATAGTAACAGTAAGATATATGATGATATGTAGTTGTAACTTATGTAAGTGTTTGTTAGAGGCATTTGCAATACTCTGTGAATAGGAATACAAGAAAGCATAAAATGATGCAATTACACTAGGCAGCAGTCTTAAAAAGATGACCAATTTATTTGTATACATCTATCATTTTCAAGAGAAATCATTTTAATTATATTTTTCCCTTGAAGGTACATTTGGATGGAGAATAATATATACAATCTCTAAATTCAAAAAGACAATTTTTAGACTTGTGACCTATTTCTATGTAACAAACTCAATTACTTTGCTGTCGTCTGCAGTATGTAATTTGAAACATCAAAGAAGTTACAATGTATTTCTATTTTTAGCACCAGCTGACATTCTCATCAACTTGAAATTTAACAAGTATACTTACTTGATGAAGTAAGGTTTTCCGTTGTCATCCAACGCCACCTCCCATCCATAGGGTAAGGCATCCCGACAAGTCCAGTTGACTTCAGGTGGTAGCCAATGAGATGTCTTATCTTGGTGGCTGTAAAGAACACAACAATGACCAAGTTAAATACATAGAAATTTATGCCTAGATATTTTTCTAATTTCTGCAATTTGAATTTTAGGCTATTGCTTCAATGTCTTACACACATCCGGTGCATTTACATGTATTTTACAGACTGGGTAGCATACTACTGTCATGGTTGTGTGTGTGACTGTTACAATTCTGCTTTTGCAACTGCTAGGAAATCACAAAGTTGTGCAAACTTTGCTAAGAAATAACTTTAAATGTCACGCGAATGCATTTTTTACATCTAGGCATCCGAAATAGAAGATCTGCATGTATTTTGAGTTACCTGGTTGAAAATTACTTAGATATTGTAAACAGGAAATATCTTCCATTATGACTTCTCTGGCAGTACAAGCAAAAATTATACCTATTTCCACTTTTAGTAATCACTGAATCCAATTCAGCTGTCTTGCTGACAGGATATGCCACAAGTCCGAACATAAAAACTTCAAAATTGGGACAATCATATTTCACCATGCCTTGAGTCAATCATGAATCAATATTCAAGTCAAAATTTGATTTTTCTCAGATTAAAATCAAGAGTAATCAAGAAGGTAGAAAAGTTAACCAGGTGATGGAGATGATGGCCATATTGCCTAGAGAAAGATGAAGTAGAAAGAGTCGTATCCTGGCAACAGTCTTTCATTCTTTGATGACAACACATGGTACCAAGTAATTACTCGTCTACTATACAAGCTGCAAGACAGCCATTTAGAGAAAATATTCGTTTCAAACCGAATTGCAGTAATTTACTATAATATGGAGTAAGGCTACGCTAACAAGGCAATGTTGAGTTAATGTTACAACTGGCTTGACTTGAAATCTGCCTATATTGTATCCTGTATTTAGTCTAAGGAATGAAATTGATTTCAGGCACACATGTTCTTAGGGATGATCGCACAATATCACGCAAGGTTGATAAGTGAACTTCGTTCGCTTAGAAGGGGAAGGGGGTCTGGCGTCAATGCAATTGCTGAACTCATTTTCACAGTTTTAACCAAATCTCAAAAACTTTCACGCCTTTAATGAAAACAGGTTTTGTATCTACTACTGAGATGTTCATAAGTTAATGTGATATACAGTGCTGGGTTTCCGGTAGTTTTTTAATGTGTTTACCATCATGTTTTTGCATTGCATCGATCATGGTAGTGTGACCACTACAATTTTCATCATGTTTTACATCATATATAAATGTGTCGATGTCGCACTTGTTCATTTAGGGGGATGGCAGGTTTTTTTTGTCCTAAGCGAACTAAGTTCGTTTATTGACCTTGAGTGACATTGTACGATCATCCATAGACAAACAAACAAATGAATTTCTAGGATTAACTTGAAATCTGCCTACATGTCCAAAATATTCAGCTAAAAGGAATATACATGCAAGAGATTTAGTGCAATCGTGCTCATCATATATATATTTAAGGTAATGCACATTTAATATTGCAACTGGCTTTCCAGAATTTGAAATCTTCCCACATGTATTCTGTAGTCCATTGTGGGAATTAAAGCGACTTTGAACATGCATGCACGTCCATAGATTGTAATTTGTAGTATGGGATTTGGTCTAGGGATGAGGTAATTGAGGAGGGGAATGATGGACTGACAGTATTTAAATTCGATTGACAGATATTTTTATGATTTTTAACATTTGAATATAATGGACTATGCCATTTGTGTCGAGCAAAGATGTATTTGTTTTATTTCTGAATTTTCGTTTTACTATGTTAAGAATCAGTATGCTAGTTGAAGAAAGCAAAAGGTGCTCTGGGATCAGGTGAATTAGTATCAAATAACACAGATTAGTCTTCTTTGAAATGTTATACCCTTTGTGATATATCCTATCTATGTTACAATGAAAGCTTATAATAAAATGCAACAAACTGTCATCATCTGGCGCCACAACAATCTTATCAACATTGCTACATCTTATCAACTGGCAGGACAAAAATGGACGTACATTTGTTACATTTTAATCGATCGACATGCCTGAAAAGTATACATTGTTACAACATATATGATTTGGCAACAACCTGTTAAGATATTATTACATTATAAATATAACAAAGAATAGTAGCAATTTTGGTAAGATTTTTGTCACAACAGATGCAGAAAAGAAGAAGTGTCAGTAAGATCATTGTTGAGCAAGCAGAAGATAAGATTTAGCACTTTTAAGTTTTAGACATTTTTTTGTCATTAAAGCCAAATTATAAAATATAGCAATGATAGTGAGATTTTTGTTGAGCGGGACAATTATTTTTCAACTTCCGTTGTAATTATGTTTGAACATTAATTGACTGCTAAAGTTTTTTTTACAATCAGGCTATACATGTCTGTTTGAAATATCAATGAGTCTTAAGGTCTTGGAGTAAATCTGTTATTCATGCGAAGACTTACGAAATAGGTACATGTAATCACGATAATACCCAAGCCATCTGATCATACCACGGCATTCTATAAATACCAAAGTACCAAACTGAAACTACATAATACATTAATTTATACCTCAACTTTCTTAGCTTCATTCAAAGCTTTGTTAAAATGAATCCTAAAGTTAATGACAATATTGGTTGGGTCAGCTAATTTCACAGATTGGTTTTATCATTTACTATATTGTTCACGATGCTCAAATCAGCATCATTTTTCCATTAATGATAACCCTGACAAAAATGTGATCTCTCAAATAATCATCAATATGAAGAATAGTTTCTTAGAAATGAAAGAAGCTAATTTGATGATTCACCTGTATTTCCTTGAAATTCTAACTCTGAGAGATCCGATTCCTGATTACCTCATTATGCATTGTATTCAGTTCATACAAATTATTCGGATTTGGTCATCGTCAATGATTGTGACAGTAATAATCCAATTATCTAGTCATCGCATTTCAATTTACAAGAAATCTATTATGTGGCACTACATGTACATCTACGGACTTCTTCTTCAAGCATATTTTTCATAGTTGTACCTTTTAAACTATCTTTACTACATTCTTACTAAATAGACTTTAAATTGTTGTTCCCATACAGATACACTAATTTCATGAGCTCATACTTTTTTAATGATAATTCTTTATATGCTGGTGTTCTGTTTGAATGATGCATCGGACATATTTTGATTACTAGGGAGTTGTGGGCATAATTTTGCTTTGCCAACATTTCAATCCTAATCTCTCATTTCACAAGTGGAGCCAGGACATCTGGACAGGAATCTCTGATATATGGGTCATGCAAATATCAGTACTGTGTGATACATCAACATGAACAGCAACTTGTGGAGCTGTGTCCATTTTGGGGCATTTGGCACAATATCTTGTATAAAACAGGTGGTTTAAAAATAACATATTAATGTTTTTTGGTACCTAAAAATTGCTGAGTTGTTTGATATTAAACCTGTTCATGTTTTGGCAACCAACAGATTTATATGTTTAATTATTATACTATCATAACTAGGCAAAGCCCATGAGCTTGCGCAGGGGAGATTCATTTGTGACCAGCTGCCTGGGCTGCCTCACGACGATATTGTAGATAGCACCCTCTGTGTGGAAAATGCGTGTAGAATGTGAATGCATACTCATTGTGCCGCAATGCATCCTTGGGTAAAATCACCCAAAAAATATCGCATAGTATATATAATGTGCATGCATACTAGTCATTGAGCTGCTACGCGAGCTATAATATATATAGAATAGAATAGAATCTTTATTGCAACCATTTCTTCATTGGATTTTCTGCAATAAGTGTTTGGTGCTAAAACAAACTAATAAATATATCAACTAGAGTAATAACAGTTAACAGAAATAACAAAATAAGGTTTACAGGAAAGTGTAAACTTTAGGTTAGATAATATGCATTACTACCTCAAGATTGGGGGATTGTTCGATAACACAGTGTTAATACTTCTAGTTTGGTATAACTTCACTGAGTTCTATCTATTACAGCATAGATGAGATAACTAGTAATACAAATACAATCACATCATCATAGCCTATTATACTACACATCATAAACCTAAGTGGAGAATAATGGCAAACAGACAAAGAAAACAATCACATTAAAATGACAGTAATTGTTTATGCAATTCATTCATGGGTAACAACAGACTCCCTTTGACAATACCTTTACAACTTTTTAGTGTACATGTACAAGGGGGCAAGTACTGACATGAGTTTTACTTTCAGTAAATATACATGAGTTAAATAGGGGGTGTTGATTGCTTTGGCAATGTACAATAGTTAGAGGTTTGGTGTAATGCAAATAAAAGTTCAATGCTGGATAAATTTACTATGGTCCATTAACTTGTTATTTGTAAACAATAGTGGTAGTAGTTTAGTGTATCCCATTCTATCTTCTATCATTTGACTTAACACTTTGAATGGTCCAGAGGCCCAACTTCAACTTTATAAGTAAATTGTCTCAGAAAGATGACTCAGAAAAACTGACTTTTCATTTGGAAACTAAAGTAATGTGCATCATCGTAAACCATGGCCTCTTTTATGGCACCGTCCAAAACATGCCGTCCAGAGGTTCGTTATTTCACAGTATGGGGGAAGAAATAACAGCTCTGGCTTGCGAGAATGAGTAACGTTCCAAGCATTACATAAAAACATAGCAGCGTGACTGATACTTGCTCTCAATATTGATCTGCTTACCAACTATGTTATCAAAGGCCAGGGTTTTTAGTAATCTCCTGTTTTCACACTAGTTTTATCTTATCAGTGGAACCTAAGGATCACTGGTGCTGGACAAACTTTTTCTGCAGTTCTACTAGATGGTTCACTACCTACAAATTCAGACTATGTGCACTACATGTACCGGTATATAAGGAACTAAACATAATGCTGTCCATGACAAGGGATATTAAGATCTTGAGGTTTGAGTTATCATATGCATGGCTAGAAATTATAGCAGTAGTCCATGTAGTTAAATATTGTTAATTCCAAGTCCTTTTATAGTATATTGTATTTTTTTATATCAGATTTCACTTTTTACTGGCAAATTAACATATTACTGCCTATCTCAGATGACTGAAATGCAGGCAACCAGTCAGTATTCGTCAGGTTCAAAACCACCACAAAACAGCCATTTTGGGGTTTCCTTCTAACTAAGATAAGAAGGAATCTCAATCCACCAAAAATATGTGTATTTACATGTTTCAGTAGTGTGTTTATTTAGAGTTTGTGATCAAAATAGGACATCATGAATACCAGTCACTGAGAATGCACCTTGGAGATAAATTTCCAGCAAATCCAAGTTCTTCAAATCTCTCCAAAACTTTGGCATATGAAAGCTTGTGCTGGTCCTCTTTGAAATAATACAAGAAATTTTGATGTTCACAATCTTGTATTCAAGGAAATCATCAATCTTTGATTTTCCCACAGAGATATCACAATATTCAGCAGCCATATTGTATTGTATTTTACCACTCTGATGATGACAAGAGGTTTGTGACGCGAAGAAGAATAGTTTGGAGAAGTGCAATAAAATTGATAAAACAGAATCAAGTACCTTGATACAAAGAACCATATACTGAAGTACAGTCATGGTACAAGAGATTTAATGATGTTATTCATCTGGGAACACAAGCGACTCTTGACTTTTACTTCTGACATCCCTCATGGTAATTCTGGTAAGTTCATCGACCCAAGCTGATCAACAAGTGTACATGCATTTAAGTATGGAATATAGATGGAGTAACAAACCTGCATTCAGATTCATTTGCTTTTGGGAATCTCTCCTGATTACTTGATCTTTCTAATGACTGAAGCTTCAACTGTGAAGTCAGTTTTACATAAATTATTACTGCAATATTATGGTGGAATCAGTTTTAAGTCTACTGTATATAATACATATACAATGTGAAACAACCCTTGTTATATATACAAGCTGTATGTGATGGCCCAAGGGCAGCTCAAATGTAATAAAGATTACCGACTTTCATTCCTAATATCGACACAGAAACTTGATATCAGTATCCCAACAGATTCCAGGTAACCTTGATGTCATCATCTTGTATCTAATACTAGATTGACAACACTGTATGTACATGTAATAGTATACACTCCTCGGACTTAGGTGCAATAATTGTAGCGTTTGTTGTGATTTTGAGGGTTTATCTTCTGTTCTTGTGCTTTTTTTTCATTCCGATGTTTAATTGGAAACAAATGCTACAATTCCTGCTGGGCAAACTCAAATAGACAAGATCATGCTGAAAACGTCAGTGAGATGTCAGCATACTATCCATTACAAAATGCTACTTGTGCTGATTTTGATGGGATTGGTACCTCTGAACACTTCTTGGGTCTTGAAGGCTCCATAAAAAATGTCGGAGTTAGCAAATGTCCAATTTTTTGGCAAGTAAGGCGTAATTTAGCAGAAAAACCAACTCAACTTGGCAGTTCAGATCTGCTTCACTTCCATCTATTTGCGATAATGTTATAGAAATTGTAACGTTTGTTTCCACTTAAACATTGGAACGAAAAAAAAGCACAAAAACAGAAGAAAAACCCCTCAAAATCATAACAAATACTACAATTATTGCAACTATACTAGGACTATGTCTACTTATGATTTCTATTGCAAACAAGATTTGATACAAGACACTACATCCAATTCCTGTAGTTAATTGCTACTCTCTGATCTATGGCAACATGAGAGAGCTAGTACATGTCCTGATTGTATTAATCTGCAAATGTAATTACCATCTCACACTAGATTGACAACAACATTCAACAAGCTACATATGCATGTACAAGATCTAGTCATAGAATAGCTTGGCTATCTGACTTCATGATGTCACTTGATCCATTATGTCAACTCTCTGGCCTCAGTACATGTAGCAATAGTCTTGGATACACGGAAGTTAGTATGCTGAGTCAGATAGCCAAATCTCAAGCCTAACTAGAGTTACATGTAAAATCTCTATTGAAAAGCTATAGCAAACAAGATTTTGTAAACACACTCAATCCAATTAATTGCTACCCCCTGATCTATGGCAACAACAAGAGCAAGCATATTAAGTTTAATACAAAGTGAAGGTCAAGTGGTCTTGTGGAAATTTAATTAGATACTTGATGTTGAATTTGATGATGTTTCAAATGTTAACTCCAGATGACATCCGTTCAACTGTTGTCCTAATACATCTAAACATGACTTGAATTGAATTCACAAAAAATACTGTGCAAAATGTGCTATTTAAAACCTAAAAACCGTATGATAATGAGAAGTCAATTTGTCATGTACAACAATTTGTTGTCATTAATTTGATGTTTCAAAAGTCATGTCCAGATAACATCCATTCATCTGTGACACGTTGCACCACTTAACCCTGAATTGAAATTTCAAATTCACCAATAATATTCCAATTATGCGGGTGAAAAACCACAATTGTGATAACGAGTACTAAGATGTCATGTACATGTATGTAGCAATTTGCCATCATTAATTTGATGACATTTCGAAAGTCAAGTAAATATGGTATCCATTCATTTGCTGTTACTTTTACATACATCTAAATATTATAATGTGAACTGCAATTTCGAATCACAGAAAATAAACAAAACAAGCAAGTAAAAAGCTAAATATATACCTATAGAAATTAGCACTAATTTGTACAATAATGGTGAAATAGCTACATACGTATTCCATGTGAGGTACATGCAGTCAGCCATCTGCAGTTCTGACCACGAAGTCGAAAATGGTTTTAACTAATGCATATATTTTGAAAGTTAATTATATGTAGCTAATTGGTAGAAGTTTGTCAAATACAAGTCAGCTGAAGATTGGAATTCCATTGTCCATCTGTGGATATAGACACAGGCACCTACAGTAAAGACCATCCCACAAATCAATATTTCTTAATGTTTAGTTTGCAAAGACAGTGTTCTGCTCACCTGCTACATAATAGTCTTGCCTATGGAACAATCTGTACCTGTTGTGTCAATTGTTGTATTGACTTTTGTGTCCTGTTTTAGAAATTAGAGGCATGTGTAAAGGAAATCAATGTTGTATGTACGGAATGCTGCCCACTTGTCATGTTACTGTCACTCTCTCTATAGTTTACTGATGCCCTGCTGAAGTGCAATCAATGGAAGGCACCAGTTGGTGTACATGTAAATAAATACTACCATACCACACACAAGCATATTAACAATGCAGGCATAGCCGGAAACTTCTACATCATGAATGACCATGTCATCTGCAGTTCTAGATAATAGTGAGGTTTAGGCATATACATTGGAAAGAGATTGCACAAATTTATGTATGTTCTGTACACATAGTGTCATCATTGCATAATTTGAAGGCACTGCAGCATTCTGTAGCAGTCGTCAATGTGAAAAGGGCGGTCTACACATGACTGTAAATACATGATAAGTTTTAGTCATTTTTCTTCTATTTTTAAATGCTGCAATTTTGATATCAAAGTTCAGAAATGTAACTGTAAGCTAACTTTTGAATTTTTCTTTTGGGTACTTTTTGGGAAAATGTCTAAAATATCGTCAAGTTTGGAAATCAATGGCATACCATTCTAACCAGCAATACAAATTCTTTCACTTCAGATAAACATGCATGTTCCACTGCCTTACAACTTTTCTTTCTGTAACACATACAAAATGTAACTATAAATGTAACTCTGTACACATCATTATGTGTATGCCTGCTTGATTACCCTCATATGTGCATACACATTCTAATGTGCAGCTAAACCTCTCCTATGTCTGTTGTTGTAGTGTATCCTCAAGTCAATGAGCAACCAAGTTTGGTTCAGCTTCCCTCAATATGTTAGAAATACAGATGATGATAACATCACAGATGGAATGTTTCTATGAACAACTTGTGAAAAGAACATCAAATCAAATCAAAACTGCCTGTAAATAAAACTTTTCCATAGCTCCATGTTTCAACTTGCTATTTTATTTGAAGTTCATACTGAATTAAGTGTTTCTGATCAGTAATCTAACATCTTTGACTCAAATCCCAAGTCATTACCATGGTTACAGCAGGAGCTTGTGGAAACAAAATCTGAAGCTATTATCAGACTAGTCAGTAGTTTGCATCTGTCATTATAACTTACACGCACAAACCCACAAAAGGCATGGCACCAATTTCACCTAGTATCAAAAAAGATACCACTGTACTGATTGCTCAGGAACCTTTACCAGCATAGTTTGTTTGTACATCAAGATGACATGAAGAATGGATTTCAACGTATTGAAGTCACTGTCTATCATCATTGCTGGGAAATTAGTTCTCCTAACAACAGTTTATCCAACAGTTTTCAATACATTGATCTCTCTATCATTGCAAATAAATCCCCACAAGTCCATTTAGTGATCTCAGGCTATTTCACACTTCATTTACTGCAATCACAACAGCAACTCTCAGTAATTACGACCTGACTCGTACTGTATATTGAATACATCAAACAGAAGAAAGCAAACAGGTAATGTTGAGAGATGTTGTTGTTGTAAATGGATGTTGAATTTTTTCATAACCTGAGATGTTTTGCTGGATCTCAATATCCGAAATTACTGTGCAATAAACAATTAGATGCATGACATTGGACTGAGGCATTTTCTGGAGACCAGAAGTAATTAGGAAGAAATTTGTTGCCTATGTAAAGTCACATTTTGATTTTATACAAATACGGTATTCTGTGTACCTAGTATACATTAATACTGAAAACCTAGATATTTTCACTACTACAACGATTTTACGGTCTTCAGCACGTTCTTGAAGACCAATTTTCTCTAACTACCAGACTGGTACATTGTGTTCATGTGCAAGAAGGTATTTTAGTCACTACTTATTTTTGCGTTTTTGTTTTCTGTAGCGAAAATAAATCTTTGGTGAAAATTCACGTGCAAGAAGGTATTTTAGTCACTACTTATTTTTGTGTTTTTGTTTTCTGTAGCGAAAATAAATCTTTGGTGAAAATTTCCAGGTTTACAGTAACTGTGTATTCACTTTTTGAAAACCTAGTACTAATCATTAATGTTGGTTTGGTGGATACATACAGCTCATCTCAAGTTACTGTTCACTGGCTTGGTCTAATACAACCATGCAGAAACCAATATTCTACACTAGTAATAGCAAGATCAGAACTTCTTGCTACATTTTAGCAATTATCAAATAAATCATGTAACCAGATGCCAGACATGTATGTGCCACTGTTTTGATGTCCAAATCTGATGTCTGCATGGTGGCACCTTTTAGTTCATTTCATTTTAGACAAAATGTTGCAAGAAACTGTATTCATTCAATCTTACTATCTTAAAGTATAGAATGTGCAGTTTCTTAATTAATGGTTTCAGCGTGGGTGTATCAAACAGAGCCAGTGAACACTAACATGAACTGGGCTGTAACTTGGGAGAGTAAAACCAAGACAAGTCTCTGCCTGAGCTAATAACAGCCTTTCTTAAGATATTTTAAGATATCCCAATACAATAATTTCACTTAAAAACCTTAAATTCTGTAGCAGATTATTGTTGTCTTATTTCTCCACAATCCAGCTTATTCTTGATTCTCGCAAACCACTGGCTTCATGAATTGTTATAAATCAGAGCAGAATAGATCTTCATTTCATATTTATAATGCTTTTATTATCTTCATATGTGCTAATAGTAGACAACGAAAGCTGAGAAAGCTCACTCTAAAGTTTGATGACTGGGAACCTGAAGATAATTATGTCCATCCATCCATCCATCATGCCCTAGGATCAGACACTGCTTTTTCCGAAAAAGACTTTAAATTTCACTTAGTTTCAGCATCAAAACAATGGACTGCTCTGTTCTTTGATCTCAGTATCTATAGGTATATAAGCAAACCAAGCATCTGGTGGTTTCTTTCTCCACGGAAATGATCATAGTGATCGTAACGTAGAGGATTATGACCGTAGAAAAAGTTGACAGGTATAATAGGAACTACCCATAGACTACATCGGCTAGAGTAGACTTGCCTGCCAATTATATGACTATAATGACGTGACACCCCCCCCCCCCCCCCCTGATTTCTTCAAATAAGAAATTACATAAGAGTTGACTTTCTAATGGTCGAATTATTGCAGGTACCGTATTCCTATCAATACTAAATACTAACAAACGGCAATAATACCTTATGCCTAATATTTGACATTGTGCAAGTTATATTTAGAATGCCACTCCTTACTGGATCAGTTACAATTGTATTGTCTATGCATTTCAAGAAATAAAAACATGCACAGATGTCCATAATATTTGAGTTGAAACCCAACACACATAATGTTATTAACTTTCTGTATGTTGTTAATATTTGAATTTCAATGCAAATAATCCAATGCTATATATTAATTGTATTTCATATTTGTCTAACAAGAAAGGCATCCTTTTACCATTAGCTGTACACACATAGTACTGATGCTGTATCTTATATACCTCAGTTTATCTGCATTTTCATATACATATGTAAATATAATATATGTAAATCTACAGAAATGGAGTTTGTTGTACACATGGCTGAGTTTTATTAGAATTCAGTTCTTTGCATTTTTATACTAAAATTTGCATACTACATGTAGCATAAAAATATAACATGCAATACAAATATAATCTACATTATACATATATGTTAGAAATGGAATTTGTTGTACACGTGACAGTTATACCATAGTGATTTTTATCTCATAGTTCTAGATCAGTTATCTGCATTTTCATATTATACCTCACAAGTAACTGTATGTGGGTGTATATGTGTGTGAATCTATAGAAATGGAGTCTGCTGTACACATATGTACCACAGTAACTTTTATCTTATAGTTTAGTTATCTGCACTTTCATATATGCATGTAAATGTGTGTTGTGTGTAAATATAATATATATTTAAAAATGTGTGTGTGTGTGTGTGTATGTAACTGTGTATGTACATACATACATATATACATACATACATACGTATGTATATACGTACATACATACATACATACTTATGTATGTATGTATGTATGTATGTATGTATGTATGTATGTATGTATGTATGTATGTATGTCTGTCTGTCTGTCTGTCTGTCTGTCTGTCTGTCTGTCTGTCTGTCTGTCTGTATGTATGTATGTATGTATGTATGTATGTATGTATGTATGTACGTACGTACGTACGTACGGTATATGTAAATATACAGTAATGTAGTTTGTTGTACACATTTCAAGTTTTATCTTATAGTTCAGTTAACTAATATATGCAATTTTTTAACCTAAAACATACAATTACTTTGAATACTAGTATATTAATTCCATTTTTATTTTGTCTAGTTTCATAATATAACAAGAGTTATCAATATGTTTGTATAATGCATTGCCAACTTACATTTGTCTGTAGTGTGACAGAGTCCCACTTTATCATCACACTGATTCATACGAGTTATAACTTATACTAGCTACATATACATGTAGCTGTATGTGTTGTATTACTATTAGCTGTATTATTTACCATTCTCGCAAGCCAGAGCTGTTATTTCTTCCGAGACACTGCTCTCTGCGGTGCCGTAAAAGAGGCTGTGGTTTAGGACGATTGCATTTACTGACTATGAAACATCAAGGATACGTCAACCATAGCATTATTCACAGAAAGGAAGCTTTGGCAGACCGGTCAAGGACATTTTACAGTGATATATTTTCCTACTTTCAACTTTTGTACAGGATATTCAACTTTTGTACAGGATATTCAACTTTTGTACAGGTAGATGCAGGTTCATGGGAAACAAATGATGATTTATTTTGAAATAAATGCAGATTTTCAGTAAATTATAATGATGATAAATATATCTAAAACTATATATTTTCAGAAACGTAATAAATATGTGAATTTTATTGTCATGCTGTTTGCTTTTTTCACACTGACTCAAAATGGGGTTTTGGGGATGAAAACATGATTTTTTGTTGTCTATTCAATATTCTATGAAAAAGTGTAACTTGGCAACAACTGCAGGGTCATTATTGCATTTTTTAGGTGTTTTATGTTTTTATATATCTGAACTCTATAAATCCTTGTACCTCACTTTTCATTGTCATATTGCAGACAAACAAGTCTTAGAGACCATAGGAGCAATAGAATTTTGTCAGATTTGAGTTTGAAATCTAAGAATCTACATGTATGTTTCAATCCCATGTCATCTCATTAATGTTATCTAAATTCTAAATACTCATTCTTTTGTTTTAGGCAAACTTTTTCTATAAGCTTAATAGTCTATCTTATAGCTTGTAGACTTGGAGGACTAGTGCTACTACACTATTTGCTATCCTAAATGACATTTTGATTTATTTTGAATTTTGCTGTCCTTCTCTCATCTACAATCATATAGCTGTGTTCCACCCAGATCTAAAAGCCATGTCTTGCCACACCCATAGTGTGTACAAGGCATTATCATAAATTTGACTAGAATACGATGTACATAATGATTTTTGTAAACTTTGGGTTCTGGAGAGTCATGGTTTCATGATTTTATGGTCCATCACATACACATACATTATATTATATACAATTGCTGAAAAACACTGAGTTGAAACTTGTTCCTCACTCATTGTTTAGTGTTAGGAGTCAGCAGACAATGCAATAGTGATTTAAACATAAATATTCATGAATCCAGAGTGAGTTTCACCTTCTGATATTTAAAACAACCATGCATGAAAATCAAGTAACAGCCAAGGCTCTCTCGAGTCTCAGCCTCGGGAGCATCACTTCTATGGAGTGGCATATATAAAATTAATGCATAAGTAACGACAAATTTAATACCATCTTTCATTTTTTCCTATCCAATTCACATTATTTTCAGGTAATAATGACATTAAAATGTCAAATGAGTTATTCCCCTTAACAAAATTGCAATAATATATTGAGGGTTGTTGAAGAACTGACAAGCAAACCTAATCAAGGTAATACATTTCCATCTATGTACTAAAGCAAGCCAATTTTATAGGCAAATATACATGGAGTACCTTACTGTGTTTATTTAACCTTAGACATGAAAATCCCATTACTGTAATGAGACTGTCTTTTAGAAATATTGACTATCCCTGGAACGCTAAATATTGACAATTTTGATGAAATTACTTTGCAGATGTAAAATGATTATCAATTCAAATTAACATTATCAGATGGTAAACAGAGTGTATAATTCAAACCAGTCTATTACTTGGCAGGGAACACACTTCAGTGACTGATTTGTCAAATCTAAATTGCCTTAGTACTCTCATGATTTCCAACACCTGCCTGAATGTCTCCAAATAAATACACTTGACTTTGTATATTCAACATCTCTTGCTTTTTTCCCCTCCTCCTTGTATCATCTTAGAATAAAATCTAGTGGAATCATCTTCTATATTTCCTAGTATTTGAATTATTTTGTTCTCATGCAGTCATCATTAGGCATTTATATAAATTGAGTGGCAATGAGATACAATATACCTGAGTTCTCTAGGTATTTTACTTGAGTTCCCCATCACAATATTATACAAGGTATGGAAATCTATGCATATTTTACAACAACAACACCCCCCCCCCCCCCCCCCACCACCACCACCACCACCACCACCACCACCACCACCCGTTACTTGGGTTCCCCATCATTAAAATTATGGTACAATGTACGGAAATCTATGCATATTTTACACCCATCACCCTCCCACCCCCTCCCCCACCTGTTACTCGGGTTCCCCATCATTATTATGGTACAATGTACGGAAATCTATGCATATTTTACAACCACCCACCCTCCCACCCCCTCCCCCACCTGTTACTCGGGTTCCCCATAATTATTATGGTACAATGTACTGAAATCTATGCATATTTTACAACCTCCCACCCCCTCCCCACCTGTTACTCGGGTTCCCCACCATTATTATGGTACAATGTATGGAAATCTATGCATATTTTACAACCCCCCCACCCTCCCACCCCCTCCCCCACCTGTTACTCGGGTTCCCAATCATTATTATGGTACAATGTACGGAAATCTATGCATATTTTACAACCTCCCACCCCCTCCCCCACCTGTTACTCGGGTCCCCCATCATTATTATGGTACAATGTATGGAAATCTACGCATATTTTACAAATTACATTTCCTTCCTCTGTTACCAGGGTTCCTCACCAAAAAAAATGGTACAACATCTGCAAGATTTACCAGATCCCCATGCAACCCCGATCTTACTGGGATTCAACCCAAAATTTAGGACAAACAAAACAATTGTTTGCTGGTTCCATGATACACAATGCTCTCCTTAGTTACATACTGTCAAACATCATGTATATAACTGTGTGTCTGGAGGAGCTAGTCTTGTGTGTACCAGTGCATGTATATCAACGAGGGAATAGTTTCCACAGACTACTTGTAAAAACTTTATTCCATCATGATGGCATTAATGAATCTTTCTTCGGATTTTGCAATACACATTCAAACTATCTCTTTCCACTATTTCGCATCTAAGATTTAAGAAGAGATGGCTGGCTCGTACAAATTCATAGGATTCTGTCACCTTCTGAAGACACTAGTATAAATAGCCATGATAACTACTTTTCTGCGAACTACCTAGGGCCATTAGAGGTATAATGAGAGGAAGTCTTTGTACGTCTTTCTGTATGTGTGAAAATGGGAAGTCATCGATGTTCTCTACTTTACCGGCACCACTGGCAATAATATAACTGATAGTAATATGTCATACATATAAATACATAATACATATAATTCTTCCATCTATGGTAAAGTTAAACTGGTTTCGAACCATTAAACTTTGAATCAGTTCATTGTTAGTATATGTGGAGATAGGAGAACTGACTTCAAATTCGTTTCGAAATAATTCAGATTTCAAAGTGGGGATGGGGTTAATACATATCACTTGGAAATCTGAGTTGTTCCATCTGTTCATTTTCAACATATGCACTTCTACAGTTTCAAGTCCCATTTCTTTGCAGTCAGTAGCAAATAGCTGACATTTTTTTTTCACTGAAGCACAAAGTCACTCTTCCTGACCCCTTAGTACCCACATATTTCAGATCTTTGCAAATGCGCAAGAGGTGTAACCATAGCAACATTATTCTTTTTTCATTATCATCTCAGGTGAAGTGTTTGGAACAACTTCATGCATTCAAAATAATCAAATACCAGTTTAAGCTCCACTGCATACTATTTTGAAACTCTAAGGCATTATCCCAGTTAAAAGAGGAAATTCAACATGACATGGGAAACGCTTTAAGAATGTCTTTCAGGCGGATATGTATAAACAATGAAGTTTGATGTTGAATACCTGTAGCACATTTTCGGATACAACAATTAATTAATGGTACAGTCTGAAGTTGGTATGTTATACTTCTAGAAGTCACCACATCATCAAAAATGTGTTGATGAATTATTGCCCATTTCATGTTAGTGTTCAATGATTCTGTTTGATACAACCACTCAGAAGAAATCAACAGGAAAATGTGCATTCTAGACTTGAAGATATACCAAATTAGAGGGTTGAGCTGTAGGATTGTAAACATGATTACGATAGTCACCATCACTGCAAGGAATGGTATTCTAATTTTTAGGTCTGAATCTATGACCATTATAGCAAAATGCCATGCATAGTTGGGTAAAAGCGAGAGCAAAATCCCCATATAAGTCTTCAACATGTTGAAGGTGGCCAGTCATGGAAGAAGTAGTCTGGATACTAATGTAGTTTCTTAGTGAGTGGGGGTGTAAATCGTAACGATACCGTATAGGAACTCAACTATGGAAGAAGAAGAAAGGGCAAGTTGATGAAAAACTCAGTGGATTCTAGAGTAGTCTTCATAAAGCAGCAAGATAAAAACACAACATTAACGTAAACATGACAATTCAAGCCAAACTAAAGGCAGTAAAGTCAAGCAACGACGTAACATAAATATTCCACTTCAATCATTTTATAAATTCTGGCTGATAGAAGTTACACTGACATATATTCAAATATCAGCCATGAAAAGTAACAATATATATAGAACAGCATGATACAGCAGTCTGCCCAGAGTTACAACAAAATACATACAGCTAAACAGTGCACATTACTTAGAATGCCTACTGCTTTCTTAGAAAAAAATTTTGTCCCTTGGCTATGTGAAAATACATACGTACAAAGTGGAAAAAAAATACATGCTGTAAACAAATTGATTTGACTGATGAAAAATAATAATTTAGGATGTGTCAGGTGCACTTCAATTTTGGGGACAAATGCAAGGGATAAATATAACAGACACATATATACTTTTAGTGCATGTAAATTTCTCGTTTGTTAGGCCTCATTTGTATTCAGTGTAACTGTTGTTGATACATTTCACTACAGCTGACTATATAGAAACATGACAACTCGTATTAGTAGGACTTATTTCTGTGGAAAAAGCTTTTGCATGTATTAAACTAAAATAAATCCAGTGCTAAAAAATATATGACTACGGTAGATTACATGCTAGTTGTATCATATACATTATGTACACATGATGTTCATTATGCCTCTAGCCATCCTACTCAAGTTGAAAACAATTTATCACACATTCACTCCCACACATAAAAACGAAGCGATATAGTTCATGATTATGACAACCTTACTGGAGTAAAAGACACTTTGTTAATCCTAGAGTGCATATCAAAATCTCAGCCGTGGTGTAAAAGCCGAAAGCTGTAATACAAACTTCCTGTAAACAACGTCATTCTGTGTTCATAATCACCCTTTCCAGTAGACTTTCTCAGGTTTTTTCAAGGAAGATGATTCACTATACATGTTTCTGATTACGAAATGGAACAGTTTTCATTGAAATTAAAATCACCTCCACTTCCCTGTCAGTCTAACATTGGTATGTGTTCGGTAAAACTACACCAAAGAACCTTCTCAGTGTGTGCGCCATCCATGTGAAATGCACTACCATTTGATATTCATAGCACTAAGACTGTTGACATATTCAACAGTGGATTGAGACGCATCTTTTTAGACACTATCTGATTTATGGTTTTGAGTTGCCAAGATGTTTTATGTATCACTCTCACGACAAGGACAGTTGACTCTCTATTTTAATTGTGTGATGCCCTTTGTCACTTATTTGTTTTAATCTACCAGAACCTGATTTTTTTCATTTTTTTATAATTTGCAATATTAATAGCTGTCTTCTGATATTTTATCCTTCGTACAAATTTGAAAGAACTTTTGACCAGCAATTTTATATGTCATTTGCGCCCTTTCTATTGACACATTTTATTGGTGGTTCTTTTTGTGTTTTTGTCGCTGTTGTATTTTTTAATTTTTTTAAATTTTTTAGATTGTTGTACAATGCGCTGAGATATAAGTGTAGCGCGTATATTTAAGAATAAATACGACAACACTGATAATAATTTCATGGACTTTTTTATGTTTGTATTTTTTCTTTTACTTCTTTCATTTCAGTTGCAGCTAGTGCAGGTTTCCTTGGTTATTATTTCTCAAGTACTAATAGTAATATAGTGGATTATGACTTGTGCTTCAAAGCCACTTAGCATTCTTGCAAGGTAGTATATTTTTCCGTTGACAACAGAAAATAATATGTGAGGTAGCCTTGAGTATAGAGTCCACTATAAGAAGTTACGTCTTGTTGTTCACCCCTATCAGGCTTCTCAACTGTGAGCCGAGAGCGTTGCACGACACAATGTATCGTACAGACTGGGAGGATAGTGGTTTAGGACAATGTCGGCTAATGTAAAAGGCACTCTAAGATTCTTTACAACACTGTCAAAATCTATCATCATCTCATCCAATGTTTATATTTGCCCAAAGTGTTCTACAATATGTACATATCATAGTAGAAGCAGACTGAATCTTCTCCTTGATTAATTCCCAGTCTGGTAAAATTTCCATAGGGCTTTCCACTGTTGAAATCACAGTACAAAAGGAAATGAAAAAACCCACATGAAAATAATCAGAGTTTGTTATGTTGTTTGGTGTAATTTAGTAGATATGGAAGTTTTTTTCTTTGGTTATCATTGCAAGAATCAACAGGTGGGTGGGGAGGCAGGTAAAAAAATATTTTTAAATTTTTTGTCATTTTCTTTGATAGTTGTGACAGACACAAAAGATAATAAACATACGATAGCTCAAAGCAACGACTGCTTTTGAAATGAATGTCTTTTTTTTTCACTTCTCTGATTGATAAAAGTAATTTATGTTTTAGTATTGTGTGTTTGTGTGTGTGTGTGTGTGTGTATGTGTGTATGTGTGTGTGTGTCTGTATGTATGTGTGTGTGTGTGTGTGTGTGTGTGTGGCGTGATAACTAGTTCGAAATCTAACACTGTTATTTGTTCTGTTTTAACTTGATTATGTTCTCTCTGTGTGAAGAATTTGTCAATAAATGAATATTAGAATAAAAGAATATGAATATGTTGATAATTAGACTAAATGAATATGAATATGTTGATAATTAGAATAAAAGAATATGAATATGTTGATAATTAGACTAAATGAATATGAATATGTTGATAATTAGACTAAATGAATATGAATATGTTGATAATTAGAATGTTTAATCATTTGTTTTCGGAAAAAAAAATGTGGTCATCCAGTTGATGTTCAATGAAATGAATTGAGTGAATAGCTACTCCCCTTTGGAAAATGCAAATTTCGATTTCTGCATGAGCCTGTCACTATCTCACCAGTTCTTTTAGTTGTTTATACCTTGACTTATTTTTGTTTGCTGGTAACAAGTCATGAATCTAAGCATATCAATAACATATCTACAGCATAGCAGAAGGGAAGCATCGAAGTTGAAATGCTTTGATTAATATCTAGACTATCTCACTTGATAAGGTAGATAAATCCTGCCTACCAGCTACAGCATATGTTATCTGAAAACTAACAGTGTTTCAGTACTGAATTGGAATATATATATATATGGATAATTTATTCAATGGATCTCTACTATGATATCTGTGACCTTTTCTTGTACTTATACACAATTTATCTGTTTTCCTTTATCATTTATAATTCATAATACTAGTGGTTAAAACTGAACACCCTGCTGACTATGCATAATTTATATTTATGAGATGTACAAATATCCAATCTGATGGGGTGAATATATAGTCTGTAAGGTACACCGTGACAAGTGCCCTCACACATCGGACAACCCCTCCCGTGGGATATACAAATATCCAATCTGATGGGGTGAATATATAGTCTGTAAGGTACACCGTGACAAGTGCCCTCACACATCGGACAACCCCTCCCGTGGGCCGGTGAGGGTGGAATGTCATGTATTTACTTCTATTTCATTTGTATACTGTTGTTTTTCATTTTGTTGTTGTTACAAGTGATAAATACGTATCCCTTTCACCTTTTTAGTTTTGTTCAGCACCTTTGAGCAAACCCTATTTGTTATACTGGCGCTCTATAAATGTTGTTGTTGTTATTATTATTATTATTATAAAAACTGAACACCCTGCTGACTATGCATAATTTCTATTTATGAGTGATTAAAAATCTCATGTAGGAATTATTCACAGCTCTGATTGATTTATTTACCTCTATTTCATTTGTATACTGTTGTTTGTTTTCATTTTGTTGTTTGTTTTCACTTTGTTTGTTTTCACTTTGTTTTCATTTTGTTGTTTGTTTTCACTTTGTTTTCATTTTGTTGTTTGTTTTGTTATTGTTTGTTTTCATTTTGTTTGTTTTCATTTTGTTCTTTGTTTTCATTTTATTTTTCTATCAGAGATAGAATGGGGAGGATATCACTTCCAGAACAACAAAATACAAAAACAAGCAACAGTATACGAAGGAAATTGCGGTAAATAAAGTAATTGAGTTGAATTCCTACATCATCATACAACGTCATCTCCTGTGATCATAAAGTCTGTATATGTTTAGAATCTCACACCATTGTTGATTCAGAGAAATAAACTACAACATGGAGTCATTGCGTTTAGAATCTCACACCATTGTTGATTCAGAGAAATAAACTACAACATGGAGTCATTGCGGATACAATCTCACACCATTGTTGATTCAGAGAAATACACTACAACATGGAGTCATTGCGGATATAATCTCACACCATTGTTGATTCAGAGAAATAAACTACAACATGGAGTCATTGCGGTAACAATCTCACACCATTGTTGATTCAGAGAAATAAACTACAACATGGAGTCATTGCGGTAACAATCTCACACCATTGTTGATTCAGAGAAATAAACTACAACATGGAGTCATTGCGGTTACAATCTCACACCATTGTTGATTCAGAGAAATAAACTACAACATGGAGTCATTGCGTTTAGAATCTCACACCATTGTTGATTCAGAGAAATAAACTACAACATGGAGTCATTGCGGTAACAATCTCACACCATTGTTGATTCAGAGAAATAAACTACAACATGGAGTCATTGCGGTTACAATCTCACACCATTGTTGATTCAGAGAAATCAACTACAATATGGAGTCATTGCGGATACAATCTCACACCACTGTTGATTCAGAGACTACACATGGAAAGTAATTTTGCTGTGTGACAATTAAGTCAAAAAACAACATCCATGAAGACAACATATCAAGTTCAAACCAAGTTCAAACTGTGCCTGATTTGAAATATCCCCTGCGGTAATCAGATTGACTAGTACTAATAACATTAGATTCACTTCTATCATTCCATTTTCATACTGATATTACCAAAGTAATTAAATTTGTTCATATTTTCATTTTTCCATTACAGTCACCTGCTTTCGATCAATATGACAGACTCGATCTCACAGCATGCCAATTTGGGAGAAAATTAAACAGAGAGAAACTGACAAACCTCCCCTGAGTATTTCACTCTTTCATTTTAGTCTAATCACATGACCATCCCATACTTACATTGGAGAAAACTTCTCCATCAGTTGATATAATGTACATATTTGTTTCATATTGAATCATAACACAAATCGGTATCTGTTTAGAGGTGAAAGAAACATATAAATATCTCCCTTATGTCTGTAAATGACATGTTTATGACCCATAGAATCCATTATTTTTTGTATTCCACAGAATAGCCAACCTTTTAGCTATAACTCACAAAACGGTTTCAATACATACATTACTGGTATATAGGTACAGGGGTTTGAATCAGTGTTCACTCTAAGCCAATTTGACATGCCATTGACACGTACACACAGCAACTTCTTGTGACCTACCAAAATTTGGTGTTCCCCTATGTCATATCATGGAGTGATTCACAAGAAAACGGTTTATATTTTACTAGACGGCACACTGGTTTGAATTTAGCAATTGTCGTTTTGACACCAAAGACCCACTGAATTTTTGTTTACTATTCAGACTAGCAGGCTCAAAGACAAAATGCACATGCACAAACCTGCCATTGCTATATGGAGGTGTGTGATATTAATTGTAATAGGAGGTTTAGAAGGCATTTCATAGGCTTATATAAACATCAATATGATAAAGGGTTTTTTTAGCATTTATTTAATAAATGAAAAAAGGTATCTCATTGGCCCTAAATGTCCTTTTAGGTATTATGGGCTGCTCTTCAGAAACGTATTTTGTTATCACAGACGCCATTGAATCCATTTTAACATGTGCAGATATAGCATTTCCATGGCAACAAAGAACTTGTTTCCATAGGGATAATACAATAAAACATCAAGTACTTCTCACTAAGTAGGACATTCACTGTACATAAACATGTGTATGACTCATTTGAATGTCAATGACACAATTCTACAGACTGTATTCCAGTAAACATATACCAGAATGCATCACTTGACTCAAATGCATAGAGACAATTTATTGTCAACTGTTAATTGTTTATGTTGAGGGATTATCGAAACATGTGTTTCCATGGAAACGGCACATCGGCAGGGAATTATCGTGATGTTACATACAATTGTCTACTTATGGTATTTTAATGATTAGTAGTTTTGCTGAAAACATCTTATAATCTGACAATTATATAATGACTATGATTCTGACCTATTCAATCAATACATTAATTTGAGTATATAAACTTTTACAAAGCCTGTCCATACTACAAAATTTGATCCGGATCTAATTCGATTTACCTGTCCATACTCTTGTGGTTAATTCGTATCTAATTCGAATGAATTGATCTAGATCGAAGCCTATTCTGGATGGTGGTTTCGATCCGGATCAAAGTAACAGATCGTGATCAGTTACGCCTGGTGTGGACATGTAGGCACGTACTGGAGTGAAATTAGTTTGATAATAAGTAATCCGAAACAAAGCTGGTACATGTGTGGACAGGTATGCCAATATAATTCAAATCGAATCCATCTTTCACTTTTTCAGTCTATATGAAAAGTGGATTCGATGCAGTTTAAAGGGATCTGGATCAGTTTAATTCAGATTGGATCCGGATCAGATATGGACAGGGCTTGTGTAAAATACAAATATGTCTCATTCAAATTTTCATTTCTTTTCCTACTTTTATTTTTCTCAAGGTGATGGTAAGGTACGTGTGGAAACAACATAACTAAAGTTGGCTGGAAGTTTTAAATTCAATATTAACAGTGTTGTACCCACATAAAGTCAGGTATTGTGCTTGAATATGATCTGGTAGGCAAAAGAGTAATTGCCACCGTATCTCAATTCAATGGTTCGGATAACATAGTATTACAAAGACAAGTCGCTGGGCTAATAATCTGGCATTCAATGTTATACCAACATATTACCAAACTTAGACACTATAATTAGCGACTGTGTTGAACCAACATACCAGACACTGTTATTGTTTATGATATGGTGCCAGCTGTGAAGTTCTCATCCCATTGACAACAAAAGATTTCAAGTTCATACCAAAAATTCCATTCTGTTTCAGTTATTGATATTCACTAGGTGTGACTAAGTTGATCTTCATTGATTGCAAAGGCTCAAACATAATCAATCTGTCAATTTTGATGACAATTTCAAGTTGTTGGCAAAGATAATGCTTACAATGTCTGTCTAGCCATATAACACCTATATATTGTTGTAATTTAGGGAAACTAAGATAGCATAATATAACTATAGACAAACACTATTATTACACCCTCAAGAAAAACACTTTTCTAGGTTAACTTAAATTATATTTTGTATTGTGAGTATTTATACAGCCCCTTTCATGTTAGTGTTCACTGATTCTGTTTGATACAACCACACAGAAACCAATAAGAAAATGGCAAATGCTACAGTTTAAGATAGCAAGATTGCAATTTCTTGCTACATTTAGTCTGAATCAAATAAACAAAACTAAATGTACTGCAACTAGACACAGACAAGAGGGAGCCAGCGTTTTGATGTCTGCGAGTTGACACATTAATAGTTCCAGTAAACAGTCACCTGCAATGCACTGTAAACGTCCCTGGCTCCTTCTAACTTTTAAAACATTTCTCTTGAAGCATGTTTACTTTTTCTGGCACAGCTCTTCATTTTAATGAGGAATGCTGAGTATATGATCAACTTATATTGAACATAAATCTTCAGATTTTAAGTCGATAAAGTTGAGTTGATCGTCACTTTAATTCCCATATAATCCTCACATAAACCTTAGTTTTAACTCTAGCTGACCATGTACACAACTAAAAATGTGCATAAAACAAATTCTTACATCAGTTTCTTTTCAGGAAAAATATCTTAGAGTTTCTCCAAACCCCAATTTGGCATTACATTTCTTTCCTTTGGAATGCACCCAATCAATGCATTATAATCTTATAACAAATTCTTTTCATAACTTTATTTATTTACAGTTAGGTTTAATTCCTACTCGGATTCCAGCAGGTAGGAATGTCAGAAGTCAATTCGGATACCTGACAACAATTCTACCACCTCTGATCTGAGTTATTGATTTCACACAAGCTTTACGAGGGCAGCGTATTGATTCACTAACCCTGCCTACAAAAGCCATCAGCACCCACTGACATACATACATAACAAAGGTGATACTGGTAGGAGTGAATACACTCTGAGACTCAGGTATAATGCAATTATAGGGTCTATATGGGTCACTTTAGACATTGTTGGCTTGTTAACGTGTTGCGTGTGTACATTATAGCAACCAACACGCTGGAATTGTATGCACGATTCATGGTACTGGGAGTACACCACTTTGAAGAAGAAAGACTAAAACAATTTAGAATTCATACAAAGTGTCTTTTCCTGTGTACGGTCATATTGTTTGGTTGCTCTTTTGTTTCTTTCCTCCAGTAATGCAGGATTTTTCACAAAAAGAAGCAAGTTTAAGTAAATGAAATTTCTATTCACACAGTCAAAATATTTCTTGGAAGCGAATTCCAAATTTTCGTGGATTTCTGATATTGAAGTTTTATCATAATTGCCAGTTTGGTTTACTTGGGAGTTCATGCAAATACCCCGGAGTACCCACGCTCAGGTACTTATCCATCGTGGATTTCTGATATTGAAGTTTTATCATAATTGCCAGTATGGTTTACTTGGGAGTTCAAATAACCCGGAGGAGTACCCTGCGCTCAAGTACTCATCCATCATGAATTTCTGATATTGAAGTTTTATCATAATTGCCAGCATGGTTTACTTCGGAGTTCAAATAACCCGGAGGATTACCTTGCACTCAGGTACTCATCCATCGTGGATTTCTGATGTTGAAGTTTTATCACAATTACTAGTATGGTTTACTTGGGAGTTAAAATACCCCAGAGTACCTGCACCCATTATGAATTTCTGATATTACTGGAGTTTTATCATGTTGGAAGTATGTGTACTCAGGAGTTCAAATACCCTGGGGTACCCATTCTTGGACTCATCTATCATGGGTTTCTGTTGTTGAAGTTTTATCCAAAACAGCAAATTGCCATAAAATTTTTAGCTGTGTTCATTTGATTTTGTGTACAAGGAATCCTTGTTAGCTCACTTGCATAGGTATATTTTTGTACCTGTATATTTGTACATACATGTACATCATACATTTGCAAATATCAGTAGTATGAATACATTCCAATGCAAGTGGTTAGATGTACAAATAATTGCAATACCACTAATGACTAATGTTTGCATTGATGAAATCCAGTTCGCTAACATTTATGGACAATCACACACAACAAGTACAGCCGCTTTCAGGTTATCATTCACTGGCTCTAATACCATGCAGAAACCAATACCTACAGTAAGATAACAAGATTGCAATATCTTGCTACATTTTGTCTATTATGAAATAAAGCATTAAAATTCTGCAACTGGATGCAGACATGTAGGCACCAATGTTTTGATGTCTGCATTTGATGTCTGCATTAACTGGCACTTGAGTTTATTTCATTTAGACAAAATGTAGCAAGAAACCCAGTATTGAATTTCAAATGTAGCTATCCTTACATGTAAGTGTAGCATGTCCAGTTTCTGTATGGTTTCTGCATGGTTTTATCAAACAGAGCCAGTGAACGGTAACTGGAAAGACGTTGCAGTGTAATTGACACATTTTCCATGTAAACTGACAGTAATATTAGTCTCAAGTTTATACATACGTAGTTGGGCCTGGTGCAAACTGCCTATATCCTTTTCTTCATTCAAATGCTGCAAAACCTGAATGTCTCTTAAATGTCACATATAGTCGTGTATCCATGGATACCAATGTTTACAAAAAACCTTCATGTAAAGCTGTAGAATATAGCAATGATTTGTTACTTTATGAAAAAAAGAACCCCAAAAAACAAAGTCCAAGGATGTCAACTATGTGTGCCATCAATTTATGGATATATTATTTCATCACTTTTGGACATATACATTGAAGTCGGTAAATTATTCAGAACACAACATTTGTTTCTAATTTTACCATTTCAAAGTGACTAATAATTCATTATACCAAAGAAACAAAGAGTATTGCCTTTAATATTTAATAAGAACTGCAATCTGCAGTCCCTCTCTTCCATATCTAAGATCATCCATGGAAACTCAGGTATAAATGTTTTATATGCATGGAGCTAATTATATACAGAAGTAATTTTCAAAGTAATTTCTACTGTTGCTATCGTTTATTAATGAAGGGTTTGATGTATTATAACCAATGCCCTACGAGCAACTGCACAAGGAAATCTTTTGAAGACATTTATATCACTCCTGGCAGTTTGATTTCTTGCTAAATGGTTACCATAGCAACTGCAAGGTATTCAACAATTTGGCACTCTCTTCAGGTATGAGGTCATATACTTAAATAGTTCTGTGATGGATCTCCTTTGATGGGTTCACTCGTGAACAGAATCATGAATTGCCCAGGATGAAAATTAATGTAGTTTATTCTGGAATATTCCTACTTTCATTGGAACATGAAACTGGTATATTCATTGACCAATCTATAATAAATTACACCACATTTTTTTAGATCTTCCAAATTTTTGTTATAAATTTATACACTACCTGCATTTTATCTCACTGAACACAAATCTACATCACTGTTGAAGGAAGATTCAAACACAAAACTGATTTAAAAGCTACTTAAATAAGAACCCCAAGGTACATATAATTCGATAACCTGTACATGCATTGTCAGTGCTGTTCTCCAAGACCGCGGTATCATTGCAGGGACAGTATCACAACAGATAAACATCGAACAAGTGACAAATGATCCGTGGATGATTTATCACAGCTGCTAAAAGTATGTAGCATCATTTCAACACGGTACTGATTTTTCACCTTCAAGGCAGGTTAATCCCTCAAGATCAATGACACAGTTTGATCTTCACTCGACACTGATTGTTTTAACTTCAGAACAATGTGAAATAAAGTGGCTTTTTACACCTTTAAGTAGTATTTTCATCTACGATTTGATATTGGCATATCGTATTATTAAACTACATTCATTTTTGCCAAGTTATAATACTTCTTTTTACCTACTTTCTTTCATATTCTGATATACTCAAATGATGTCTTGTTATTGTCATTAACAGCCTGTTAGTACATGGTAAACTAGTGTCAAGAGCTTGAGTACAAGAAACTGTCAAACACGATTTATGCAAATGAGATAGATTTGTGCTAGATAAAACAGGCTGCCCTGTCACTGCCAGTGTAATCTGTTAACCATGTTAAAAACTGCAATGCCAAGATTAGAGTCGAGTCAAATATCATTACGACAATGGAGATAGAATACCTGCATTGTATAGGTGCAATAATATTTCATCCATGCTCCAAGGAATGTTTATTAATGGCAACTGTTGTTGCTATCATTCAGGCAATGCACAACTATTTTTCCATACAAAGTTTTTTTTCGTAATATTTACTAGTGTATATAATAAAGAAAATAAATGAATAATATAGTATACACTAACTTTCAGAAATAACACTGTAGAGGGTAAAGAAGACATATGTGTGGGTGTTTGAGAAGGGTGCAGCAGTTGGGTGCAGCACTGTGGAAGTAAATGACACTCAGCGTATACATAAACGCCAAATTACGCATACCTGGCCACCATTGCCAAGTATGCCAGGAATGTACACAATAGAAATCTCAGTCACTCTAACCTTCAAAAAGGTGTTCTGCTTTATTAAACAATTCCATCTCATGCCATAAAAATAGTGTTTGTGTTTAAACTACCAAATAGAAAGTAGATGTACAAGTACCAGGGAGTAACTGGCAAAGCGAAAGGAATGCTCACATCCTTGTAAGCCAGTGACATCCACCAGCGTTGACTACCTGAACAAACATTAGAAATCTTCATTCAAGTACCTGTCTGTCAATAGTGACAAATATATCATTATAACCTTTCATGCTTTTCTGACTTTCATTCTTATGACCTTCACATATATATACATCAACACAACTACCTGATGTGGAACGAATAACCTAAGCTGGCTGGCTTTCACAGATCAATGTTTCATAAGCCTTTACACAAGTCATGAACATACAGACGAACAGACCGCGGGAGAAGGGTACATTTTTTTCACCAGGACAACTCCTACTTAAAATGCAGGAACAATGCCAAGATTACATTATCGGTATGTCGCAAACACTCCTCACTATGTGTCCCAGTCTATTTATCTGACTTAATTGGTTTGATTTCAGACTAATTATTATACATCTGACAATTTGGCATACCCGAGACATTTGAAACCTTGAACACTATAACCAGCTAGGAAATACTAGTGACTTTTTCAAAATCACAACATTGAAAACAGACATGCAAAGACTTAACCTGCAATTTGATACCTGTATAAACACAGCATTTATAATTGCCTTTTAAGTCTGCCAGCACAAAAGACAATTGTAAAGAGACACAAAAGAAGCTATTGTATTTGATTCTTTCCAATCTGAGTGTAACAATAGCCATGTAACATTTACATTGGTCTATTGTTCATTCTCTTCTCACTTATTCAGGCTTGCAACTACCCAGATTCAGACATTACACAACTTTGTTAAATTAAAGTATCACTTGGGACTTGATATGTAGTATTCAACATTGCATCTTTCTTTTAGCTGTAATTAACTTAAAGGGCCATGCTTCAATCCCAGGTCATCACACTAGTGTTATCTTAATGATGATTACATGGACCAGAGACCTTTCAGAGGTAGAGGGTCTATGGTCAGACAACCAGTTTTCACACCTAGCTTTTAATCCTAACTGACTTTGACTTTGACTTTGACTTTGACACTCTCTGCCTTTCACAGCTATTCTGTCCTATAATTTAATCCCTGCTATTTGCATTTATATTACTAAAAATACTATAAAAATACTATACTATACAGATTTATATAGGATCATTCTTCTTAATCAGGATTAGTTCTTTTCTACAGCTCTGCCAGACAAGTTTGCCACATTTTAATCCAAATCTGAACTTGGCCCTCAAAATGGCATTTGTAGTACTTTCATGTTATTTTTTCAATATTTTTCTTTGGCTTTGGATGTACATGTATGACATCACAGACAATGGAAATGTTCCTCTTTTGTTTATGATTACATAAATTAACCTCTCGCTATGACAAATCTATGCTCCTAAACTCTATACAGGAAAAGTGCAGCCAGACTCGTTCCTGTCTTTAGTTCATCTGATTTTACAAGACTGAAAATGTGGTGCAATTTCCTCACAGGGTTTCCCATAAACCCATGCAGGAAATACCCAAAATGACAGAACACATGGGAAGTGCAGTAGGACTTCTTTAAATTAATACAACATTTCAAAGTTGTTATCAAAGTGCTTATTCATCGCAAATCATATAAGTTTGTAGCACTGTTTGTAGCACAGTAATCAATCTCTGTCCTGTCACCCAAAATCATATGTAAGCTGATAGCAATAATCGATCGATCAATCAATCAATCAATCAATCAATTTTTTATAGCACCGATTTCAGGAGCAATGTTCTGTTCAGTGGTGTTGAATTTCTAAAACACACCATAATAGGCTTTGGTGAACAAATAAGTCTTCAGTTTTGCTTCAAAGCAATACAAGTGTATTGTATAAAAATCAGAAGTTACATGACGTCAACTGCCAGACTTTTCCTTGTACTAGAGTGTCCATTACTGCATGCATATGTTTTCATAATATTCCAACTCTATTCTGCTGTCCATATCTTTAGTTTCCCTCCACATTTTAATCAACAAATGTAAATACCTGTACTTTCAAATTTGATTAGAATATTGACATAATCTGTCCACAGACTGCAGTCAAAATTGTCTTTTACTTGTCTGCATATTTTTTTTTCAGTTATTCAAAATAAGAATAATTGTGATGAAGATTACTTAAACAAATAATGGTAAAAATGCAGTGATTGAGAAATAAATTACAGAAAGAGTCATTTATCCCAATCCGGGAGGCAAAATCACAATATATTCAAGATCTGGACAAACCAGACAGAATTTAGTTAATATGAGAATATATTCACAAAAGTGAACTTCAAATATGGCTGACATGACTTCCTAAATACCAATCAAGATGTTTTACTTATCCACTGTTCTGGCACCAGCTTCCTTGGAGAAATTTTGTAAGTCTCATAACCTTCAAATATTTAGAATTTGTTGTTCACTTTTATTTTTTGAAGGAAAATGTTGTCCGTCACTTCTAAAATTGTTTTCCCAGGTACCGTAGTCACCCAGGGGCTTACGCATTCGTGCAAATGTTTCGCAATCACTCACTCAGGTTGTCATTCCACACAAAGGAACACAGTGTGTGTTTAAAAAAAAATTCTATTCAAATAAGTATGAAAAAAGCCTGGAGACTTGAGCAATTCTGCTGTTGAGAGTAAATTCCCCCTTTACTTGCATGTCGGCCTAGACTGAAAGATTCATCTTTGATTGCACTCTGTCAATCTAACAATGTGACGTACAAACAAAGGTGACTCTTTCCATCTAATGTTGGCCATGTTTAAAAGATTCTAAAGGTAATTCAAAGGCAAAAATAAATACACCTTTCTGTGCTACTGCTAGAATTTCAAATCAATCGTCCCCAGAGACACTGATAAGAAGAACTGTGGTACCGGATATCAGAATAATATTCTGCTAAAACCCAGGAGAACTCATATATTGTTGAGTACCTGTGGCAATTTTATCTTGTCATGAGAATACTAAAGAGTGAATCTCTATAGAGTATTAAAAAGGTGGTAAAGAGATGAATACCTCGATGCATCTTTTCTTATCCATGGAATTACCATATTGATGACAGCTAGCGTAGACTTTGAGGACTGGCTGACACTTTTGATTACTATTGATTTATGACATCTCGCGATGTTGTTGTGTCAAAGCCTTGTTATCTAAAACATCATTTTTATCCCTTTCATAGGGGATCAATAAATCAATAGCTATACGATGTCAGATGCATATCTTCTATCAAACCACCTTGATTACATTCAGTTGCTGTCAATGCGGCGTCTTAGCAATCAAATTTCAAGAACTATTACAGCCATACCAGAGTACAAAACTGGCTTGAATCTTCAACTGATACTAAAATACAAAATACTATTGAAAGCTATATTTCGATAAATGATAGCGAATTTGCCATCAGTTATGTGCCAATTGCAAGGTACATTCATAAAAAAAGATACAGTATTCAACACTTTCATATATAAAATTATGAAAAATATGTTACATATTAGGTTAGGAAAAAATATATATGAATATTAAAATATTTGTATAAATTATGTTTGGAATTATTATTCAAAAATTAATATTAGTCCCCAAAGAATACATAGTTTACAGCTCTTAACATAAATAAAAACAATATTGTACACCAAAACCTTGAGAAAGGCAAGTAAAAACTGCGACATGTATATAAATTGTGTAATTTGCATATATGCAATTTGATTTAATTGTGTAATTTGCATATTATATGCAAGTTGATTTAATTGTGTAATTTGCATGTGCAATTTGATTTACTTACAACACAAGTGTCTTTCTTCCCCTTTTTTCTCAAAAGTGTCTGGGTTACTTCACTTTAATCTTGTCTTGGAATAAAAACTAAGTAGCAAATGAAGGCTGAAAGTCAGAATGAATCTATGAAGTACGATTTACATATATTTCGTATACGTGCAATCAAGTGCCAAATGAAATGTTTGATAGCCAAGCAAATATTTTACTCAGTGCTCTCAGCTGTGGTCATTTTATGTAGTAAATAGTGTCTAAACAAAGTTAGTATCTAGGTCAGGTAGTTATGTGTTTTCCAAATGGTCTCTATGTTATTGGTTTCTTCCCATCACATGTACAGCCATTACAGATTGAAAAACAGTTTTTTATTGTCTTTTTACATTGATGTCAGTTTCGCATCCACTATTTCTGGAAAGACTTCACAATTCTTGCGATTTTTTATTATTTTTTTCTCGAACATTTAAAAAAAGTTTAGGGTTGGCAGTGAAAAACTAGGTGGGGTAGGGTGACCTGAACCTAACAATTTTTTTTCTCGGTCTAATATCAAATGTTTTAATGAAATTGACGGCACACATTCATGAACCAATGCACCTCCACTTGAAGGTTGAACAAAATATTTAGTACTCAGTGTGCTAGCCTAAATAACACATAACAGTGTAAATATGCTGTGTTTTTGTCTCAGCATTTAGTAGTATGAACAGGTGTCCAATAATTGATGTCACTGAGGGCTAAGCTTTCTACAAAAACTGTTCTTTCTTGCATTGCGACTTAACTGAAAAGACCTCAGGTCCTTTCCGTTTCAAACTCTAAAAATAGCTCCATTCTGACATTTACAGTTTAGTCATCTCACAAGTCAGGAACCGTGAAAGTAACCTTTCTGTATTGAGCTCTAAATAAAAGACACATTCTTCAAGCTAAGATTAGTAACTGGAGCTGCATACAAAGAAAAGGTCTTTCAATTTTTCAATCTCAATACAGTTCATATCCTTGTCCTTGTGGGTTTTTTTTTCAGGTAGTAATTTACATACTCACAAATAGTATTCAGACAGTTAGGAGTCTTTGGACACATACTGTATGGTATCAATGCAATCATTACTTTTAGAGCAACTTTATCAGTTTAGGAACTAATCGAGTGAATAAACATTGACATCTGTTTCCAGATATACAATCAGCTAATTTCAAGTCTTTCATCTGATAACAAGTAAGTTAATCACAAAACAAAATGTTGTCAATTGTTTCAAACAGAAGAGTGTGTTTGTTAAGGTTTGGGAACCCAGCATTAAACAGAGGGAAGAAATTTGATGAAATTTGCATATATTGATACCCTATCTGTATCAGCATTTCAGTGGAAAACCCTAGAAAAAGACCGAACTCAGTACAGGTAGATTTTCTTTACTTAATAATTGCCCTAACATTAAAGAACACTAACTGTATATACCTGTTAAAATCATTTCTTTTTTTAAGCTCTTCTCTTTGCAGCATTTATTTTGCAATTGTTCAAGTTTTATAGTACATGGATATAAGTACCGATCCGAGATTCAGTGCCAGAGGGTGGAAGTCTGTTGCATTGTTGATATCCTGGTATGAAATCAATACCAAAAGGTATGTGGTCTGACTGGTATGTATATTCATATGTAGATATTAAACTTTAAGACAGTAATATGCTTGATAAAATCAATATGCAGTTATCTTTTCAGAAAAGTAAGGACTGTTGACATAAAATATTTCGAAATTAAGACAAGGTCTGTCAACATGCAGTCATGTTGGAATGGCAAAATTGACTACATTTTACTGACTGTGTAATTAACTCTTGGAACTGTGTATGCTTCAACAATATTGTAAACCTGGACATTTTCGCTACAGACTTATTTTTGCTAAATTTGCTGGAAAACAAAAAAACACAACATTAAGTAGTGATTAAAATGCATTCTTGTACATGAACACAATGTACCAATCTGGTAATTAGTTAAAATTAGTTTGAGATCTTGCTGTTCAGACTGTAAAATCACAAAATTTCGAAGTATTGAAAATACCTAGGTTTGCAGGATATTTTCCATGGTGACTTCATTATTACATTTCTACATTCTATAAATAAATTACACATATTATAATATTAACATATTTTGAAAAAAATATATTGACTGTAAGACTTACAAGCAAAATGAAAAGACATGAGGACCGTGATATCACTTGAACTGGTATGATATTAATTCAGGGAACACATCATATTGGTATTAATTTCTTTCATTTAATAGCTTTTACCTTAATAATAATATAGAGAAATTTAAATTTCACAATCGCATGCTCCATTAGATGAACAAATGTGATACGAATGTACACACTGTGTGACTAAAATTGTACACATTTTTTCAAAAAAAACGTCTTATTCACTAACAGGTATTTGACTAATATCATTAATGGAGAAATTATGGTAATTTTAATACAAATAATTGAACCTGGAAAGGAAGTTATAAATATACCCAGCCATGGTGCTATTATTTTGATTGAAATGAAAATGTCACCACTATGCCAACCTATTAGGCTGTCAACTAACACAGAGGCATACAAATTAAAAATACATTGTGGTCTGTACAGGCTGACCAAGACTTTAGAAGTGTATCTATAGCTATGACAGATTGAATACTAAATGTGAAGTAATCAAAATCTCTCTGCATTTGTATGTATGCTTCCACCACATTTGAGGCAATATTTTATAGATTATTATTAAATACATTGTTAGTTTTTAGACAGTGGTTTCTCATACTGCGTTCCAAGCACTTTATAATTTATTACCCCTGGTATAGCTGCAATAATTGGAGCTTAAAATAGTTTTTATTTATGATACTTTTTTTTATTCTTTTTTATTTTATTTTGTGTGACTCAACATTGTTTGTTTTACTGTTTTTTTTCTTACAGGGTTTTGCAAAGAAAAACAAAAACTACAATTCTAGTAGTATTATTGAACCTGGCCAATCTAAAACCTCTCGGCAATTATTTCCATGGTTTTCTCGTAAAAGTAGTCAATTCCCTAGCTTCAATACCAAAATTCACTACGTAAGTATGCGAATCTGTCCATTTTCTGTTCAAAATGGCAATAAATACTCCGAACCGCTATACCAGAGTCCTTCTCAGCAGCCATTATGATGTCGTTTGAGTACATGGAGCATTTGCAGTATTAGTCAACATGTCTGTCAAAAGTTAGCTGTAACATCGAGAACACTACGATTTCCACTTGAAAATAACACTGAGGAAGCATTAATCTGATCGAGAGCGACACATTTATAGACAATGACATAGAATATGCTCTACTTTCAAAGAGGTGAGGGATATTGTCTACAAAAAAACAGTTTGAATATGTGTGTTCAGGATCATGAACACATTTTTTGATAGGAGCTTACACACGATAGATTTGAAATGGTTCTTAGCGGAGGACCGAGAGCGACGTAATGAAACTGCTACAGTACTGCATCTACCCCTGGCACATACCTATAATAATGCAATGGCTCTTAAATTTATACAATCCATACAGGCCACAGGTGGAAATCAGCATTTGTTATTGTCTGGCTGCTGCTATTACTACTACTACTACAATACAGTTTAAAACTAATAGTGAAGCAAATTTTGTAAGAAAAATGTTCATGGTCTATATGGCCTAAGAATTGATAGTAAATGTTATTTTCTGTCCACCCCAACTCTTTGGTAACAGACACAAAATACTTTGAATCTTGACTAAAATTGACATGTATGCCTCCATCCCATTTTATAGGAATGCCAATATTGACAACTTTACAATGTTAAGTATGTAAACAGCTGATAGCATTTTTGTTGGTTTTAGTATGACATCCCAGTTCATGGGGACCATAAAATGAAGGTGGCTGCATGCATACATATATACATATACAGACTACACAAAGCTGACTATGTATGTCACTTCTATGGGTCACTTAATAGTTATTGCTCTTTATGCTGTGATTGATAGATTTCTTCTATATTCCAATATCCATCCTAGTGTAGGCCACCTGTAATGTACACTGTTGAATTAATATATGCAGGAGTTGAAAATTAGCAGTGGTCCACGCGCATGGCACATAGAATACTAAACATCATATTTTGACTACCATAGTACCAACTTTACGTGGTAGTCTATTAGATCAATGAAAATCAATCGAAGCCTGTAGTTACTGTATTGAAATTGTTCACTTTACTAAATATATAAATCTGACTACATTTGTACCAAGTAAAGAAGTTAAATTTGAGTCCTGATAATTTGTTATAGCTATCTCATCCATGAATCTAGTGTTTTCACTAGAATTTTTCATGGCAATTCACGTATTTACAGTATCTGTGTCCATGGTGACTTATCTGTGAAGGGACTTGATCACCTCCTGAAGGTTGAGATTTTAATATTAGAAATATTAAAATGAGCTAAAATTTTCTCCAATCATAGCTTTTACATCTTTTGACGGTCACTGACATGGTGTGAAATATACAAATACAAATTTTAGCTTATCTATGGCCACTTGGTAATTACAAGCCAGCTCAACATAACTGTAACTTATTCAGGGAAAATGCTGGACTCCATATACATGATATGTGAAACTTTAACTCTGTAGCTTTACATGCAGGTCAACTCATCACCACATCACCAGGGAATGTTTGGCTGCACAATACATCATGCAGACAAGAAACTACAATGGATGTTTTTAATATAAAATGAACTAAATGAAACTTAATTTTGCATTTGAATATACTGAATTCGGCTCATCTTAATGTGGAGTTTTCTTCTAATTTTTGAGTTATTATAAGCTTATCGTTGTCAGTGTGTATGGATACTTTGCTGGCAGGATTGTATGCATTACATCAAACATTAAAACCAATCATGGTATACTGGAGGGATGCAGTACATATATACAATATTACCACCTGACAAGCTGTGTCTACATGAATATCAAACACATTTTCCATCAACCTTTTATCAATTTCATAACAAATTGGTAACTTAAATGAATAGGTAATGTTCATTTGCAATCCATACAATTTACCTTGCTCTAGAATTGAGATTGGTTATTTCCAGGAGGAATCCAAGCCTAGCCTGTCTACGGAACTGATGTGTGACTGTGCAAGCACTCATTCCCTTAGCTTATAATAGTACCCATTCAAACTGATGAACTTTGTCGCACCCCAGAATATTTACATTAATTTACATAATTACGCATATTTAAATTATCACTCTTTATGTTGTATACATATTAAAGTAGGGGGTTCAGACTTGTGTGCATTCCATAATGAGTTCATTTAAATATTCAAACACTCTGATGTATGTAATCACTCCCCATTGTGACCAATCAGCTTATGGGAATATTTTCAAATTTTCAAATCCCATCACCCACTTGGTACAGATTCTAGTACAAGCTGAGAGTACAAGTGCTAGCATATAGTCATACATCAGTGCTGTAGACAGGCTAGAGAAATCATAGTTTGAAATACAGATTTTGGTGTCTTAAGCTAGAGTGTGCTCAGAACTTTACGACTGAGAACACCGGATCTCAGCCGGGAGGAATCTACTTGGAACAGGAAGTCAACAAATCTAGATTATTCAGTATATTCTAATAATCCAGTGCATAAAAGAAACTGACTATAACTTACAAGAACGCCAAGGTCAACAAATCAATTTGATCTTTTTGTTGTAGGTTACCAATTAAAGAAAATTACTTGTACATGGCCAAATATACAATGTGATTAAACACTCACCGCAGTAAAATTAACATTTTATGGAATGGAATGGATTATATCGCTGTCAAATATACACTGTGATTTAACATGATTCTCTGTGAATTTTGCATCAGATGAATCTGTTTATCATATGTCTGTTTATTTAAATAGCCAAATATACAGTGCGACTGAACACATAGTTCGGTGAATTTTGCATTTAATCTGATCAGTTCATCTCTTTTCGTTTCCTATACACCCAGATATAAATGTACTATTATTCACAACTGTGTTGATCAATTGCACTATATACTTGCTATGACCTAAATTATGTCAATACTTGGGTCATTCCTATGAAAGGAAACGGGTGATACGTATCACTGGATAAAGTGGTCTTTTGGAGTAGAGTCTACACATTACCCGCCATATTGCCATGAAAAGTAACAGTGCCAACCACTGTTGAATGTATAGCAAGCGAGTCTATAGGAAGTACCAACTTTTTGTCAGTTGCCTTCCATTTCATGATCTGTAGCACACATCATGTCGCACACACTATTGTTAGATTTAAACACTGAAGACGCTCGCATAAAAGTGTACAATTTATCACAAATGAAGACAATACTTTTCTGTGTTAGATATCTGAGAAAGAGTCTTTGAGGGAAGACGGATACCACCAGAAGATTACAACAATGGCAACAGACTGTCGACATGTCACCCTTTAATTCAGGGGTCTGCTAGCTGTACTGACCAAGTAGCATACTAGTATGAAACATGCAAATTGCATTTAAGTGGAGTTCTAGAACAGTTCTACATAGTTCTGTAAAAGTTGTAGACGAGTGCTCTTAGTAACACAATGTCTGCGACTATCAACCCAACCACAACAATGAAAATTCAAACACTCACACAATGTAGTTCAGAAGCTGTAAATTGAAGAAAAAAAATGAAAGGAAAAGAAAAAAATAGCTGTTGTACTCTAATGTAAATATACAGCATACAAGAATAGAGATAGATTATATATTAGTATTTGGCTTCCATATTTACTGGCTCAAACACAGTCATTGTTTTGTATTTGAATTGCATGCTGACATCATACATGTATGTGTTTTAAGCAGGTGTTTCTATATACCGCTATAAAAATAAATTCAATTAAATGTAGAACTCAGCGTAGTGAGGAAGTGACTCCACTGGGTTCACTTCCTATATTCATTCACAAAGTACCGTCAGTGAAGACAAATGTGAAACTTTTTTACATTTCACCACACCAAAAGTTGTGAGATTACTGGTGAAAACAAAATAATGTATGGTATGTGAAAAAAATAATATTTGGCAGGCCTATTCAATTTGTCTATTTCTGCATTTTCTCAGTGTCTCTTGCTCTTCATGTATTAAATCTTCAATTGTCTTTCAAACTTATGGTGATCATTTTGGTTTGTGTCTATTCATTCATTCTGTCTGTCTGTCTGTCTGTCTGTCTGTCTGTCTGTCTGTCTGTCTGTCCATGTGTCTGTCTGTCTGTCTGTCTGTCTGTCCATGTGTCTGGTTGTCTTGCTACATGCCTGTGTATGCATCTGTTTTTCTATTACTTTTTTTCACTTTTTTAAAAGAAAATGTTCTCTATCAGCAGTGTGTCTAGCCACATGTCTGTCTCTCTCTGTTGACACTTGTTTTTTTAAAATATTTTTCTCTTTCCACCTCTCTGAGTCATCTGTTTCAAACCAAAGTCATTAACTATCACCATGAGACTTATCATTTTAATGTGTGTCGTTATAATAGCATCATTATATAAATTGGATCTGTACATAGTAACAAAAATTGTTATCATTACACTAATTGGATATCTGAAACAAATAATTGAAATGGCATGATGGGTCTTGGGTATTCATAATGATAAATGCTGTAAAATTTATAATAGTCTAGATAAAAACATTATTCATCAATGATGAAACCAACCATAATTATCTTGTTATGTAGACAATTGGATGAATGAAAATATTAGTCAATTGTGTAACATTAAATTATTGTTATTGAAAATTACTTTCATTAAATTCACTGTTTACGTCATATTATTTTTCTAATTTATACCATGGTTGCCATGGTACCGATAATCTAAACGAAGTCACCAAATGATACAAACAGTAACAAGTTATGAATCTTCGAAAAAAAATTTTAACTTATAATATATGACTTATTTTTTCAAAGTTGTCTTGTTACTTGTAATTGTATGTGTTCCTTGTTATCGGGTTCCAATCCTTACATTGTAAAACTTGAAACTGCTGTATCATCAAAACACTGTACATATGTGATAATAAATATGTGATATAAATAGAAGTGTGGGCACTGAATGTATGGTAACAGATAAGTACTTACAGTTATACAACCTTTTAATTACTATTTTATAATATTTTTAATAAGTTACTGTAAATATAATCAAAAATGTCAAGTACTATGATATAAGCTACACGCAAGTCGATAAAAGAAAACTGAAATTTAGTAATTGCAATCAATTCTTACTTAAACCTGACAGGACTTTGTGCTTATAGTTTAAATGATAAAAACTAGGCAGTGTGGAGGTATAAAGAATCTATTCATACAAGTAGAGAGATTATTGAAATTTTCAGGAATACTTAGAAAGAGTATGAAGGAAAATGAAAGGTACGATGTTAATAAATCAATGTTCAATGTTTTCTGCTAAGGTTTGGGAACCCTGATGACAGAAATGAGAAAATCTGGTAAAACTCGTATACTTTCCCATACATTATACATGTACAATAATTTTGACGTGGACTCTCACAATGACTGGGAAAGTCAGGTAGATTTTACCTGCTTGTTGCCTCATGACAAAAATACTGGTATAGAACCCTTGTAAAATGACTGGGGAAGTCGGGTAGATTTTACCTGTTTACAGTGTTGTTAACAAAAACACCGAGAAGGAACCCCAGTAAAATGACTGGGGAACTCAGGTAGATTTTACCTGCTTATCGCCCCCGGCTTATTGTCTTATGACAAAACACTGGTATAGAACCCTGGTAAAATGACTGGGGAACTTGAAGTTAGATTTTACCAACTTTAATACTACCCTGAACAAAAAATACTGGTAGGGAACCCTGGTGAAATGACTGGGGAAGTAGATTTTACATGTGTACTGTTCACAAAAACATTGGTAGGAACCCCAGTAAAATGACTGTGGAACTGGGTAGGTTTTACCCACCCACCTACTAGCGTAATAACAGAAATACAGATCTGTGCGTGTGGGCAAATACATAATGATCGTAGTTTCTGATTTGTTGGCCTTGTTGATGGCAAATTACAAAGTTAGCAGTTTGTAATCATGCTGTGACTCCCTGCTGTTACCTTTTAGATTTATGTATTAGCTGCAAAATTCAATAACTTTATAGAAAAGTAGCATCCATTACACAATTCACCAAACATTCAGTGCAGAAATATAAAAATTCCAAGCTGGAATTACGAGTGAACAATATTATAACAGCTAGTAAAACATGTAAATTCATTGCTATTTGACATGTAGCAAAGAAGTCTATAGAAGATTTAGTTCTAATTAATAATCTACAAAAAAGGAGACTTCGAATATTCTTTGTTGTTTTATCTCTCGTTTGAAAGATGTAAATGTGACTGAACCTTGAGTAAGAATGACAGGTTTCTCTGATTTTGTTTTGATAGCCATTTTATGTCTGTCTGTCTGTCTGTCTCTGTGTGTGTGTGCATGCATGCGTGTATGTATGTATGTATGTATGTATGTATGTAATGTATGTATGTATGTATGTAATGTATGTATGTATGTATGTATGTATGTATGTATGTATGTATGTAATGTATATATGTATGTAATGCATGTATGTATGTATGTATGTATGTATGTATGTATGTATGTATGTATGTATGTATGTATGTATGTATGTATGTATGTATGTATGCTGTCTAGGGGTTTACTGTATACTAATAATGCTAGATTTGCCCCCCCCCCAAAAAAAAAAAAAACACAAAAAACACAAAAAACACAAAAAAAACACACAAAAAAACCCCCCACCTAAAACCAAAGAATTAGTTGTGTAAATTTTCCAGCCATTTCTAGTGACAGAATAAATGATAGAGTGATTTTGCCAGTATAAATAATAATCACATTTTAATTTGTTCTTTAATAATGGGCACATTAATATATTTATATATTTGCTACCACTCAACAAATCATTAAATGTATCCTGTTTGTCAAAAAAAAAATATATTAACAATAGCCTTCATACAATAACACTGATATGAATTTAATAATATAATGAATGGTGAATGTGTGTAAACTAATGAAAAGGGAAAAGTGAATCATATCATATTGCTATGATTAATAACAGTGTACTCCACCCAGATCTTTTTAGCTCTGCATTGTTGAAATAAAATATGCATAGATAAAACGTATGGAATAGATGAACTAACACCACTGCATCACTTATTGATGGTTTATTTGGGGCAAGATTTCTGCTATCATTAAAATGAGAAAAAAGAAACTGCATAATTTCCATGGTAACAGTTTTCAATCTTAGGCAAAATAATTCGACTTACTTTAAGTAGTACAGACGTCCATCTGTATTCAGCTTAGCTTGCCATCCCGGTTGCAGAGCCTTGTTTATCTCCGTAAGAATGTTGTGTTTCCCCTCCATTGGGGTGGGGCTCACGGTTTGTAGACGAACTCTGACTAAACGTGGCTGCCCTATACGTACACATATACTATTATTTTTTATTTTTTTTTACATTTCTCACACGGTTCCTGATATGTTTCCCATAACGTGGTTACGGCGGTATATCCGTGCAGTAGAGGGATAGACTCCAACAGGTTGTCGAATTCCAGATAATTTACTCGCAAAGACAATAGTCAATTGAGACTGTGCAACTCCTGTAAATTTAGAATTGAAATTTTTTTTTTTACAATTTTCAAGTAACATACAGGTGTTCGACTATTTTCTCAACTTCGGTTATTAATTTTTTGAATAAAGCTTAAAATTTTGTAAAATATAGGAAGTCTTGTATAGGACCGACCGTAGTAGTACGGCTCAGTGGTTATGATATCGGCGGCCTAAAGTCGACCCACCATGTACACCACTCGATAATGCTGTCGATGTCAGGCTGAGCTAGCTTCGTTCGAACGAACGACTGCAAGTGGTCAAATTTCCACATAAAACCACACTAGCTTCATAGATATAATTTACTTAAACGTTCAGACTTGTAAGACTTCAACCTGCTTACATAGGAAAACGCTGAAATAAACGAAGCCGTCGCTATACCTTGGTAATTAAATAGCATAAAGAACAGTGTTGTATCTACTAACACGAGAATCCAACTTTCCCAGGTGATATCGCGCCCTAAAACTGTAGCCACCTAGCCGCCTGTACGCCGAACTGACTGGCAAAACTACTGTATTTTAGTTATCTTACCTATCCTAAGTTTGAGATACTTTCCACAGAGTCACACGGTATCCAAGGCAATAAACTCGAACTCCGAGCATCGACTGACTGTTGTGTGTGTATTGAAGCGAGCCTCTAACGCTGAACGTGTGTGGTGCAGCTGTGTGTTAGAAAGTCTCTCACATTATTATGGCGGCGCCTTAATTTGCATAACAAATCAAACCCGGAAGAGTTTCCACGTACGTTCTTGCGCTTGCATACGCCGTTGTTGACATGTGACCAATTTGAACAATCCCGTGCGTGTACAAGTTACAGGACGTGTATATTTTGTACGAACCTTTTCTAGTATTGGCAGACAAGCGGGAAGAAATCTGAAAATGATTCGGTTTAGATCTTCTGCCACGATTGTAATTATCTCTTCGCTTTGCATTTTTCAAGCTATCCACCAGTGCATAGCGGTACTGCAGGTAGATCTGAATCGAATCACGTTGAATCGAGAGGTTAGCAGATATTCAAACCCCAGTGGTTACAACTACAAGACACTGTACTTCAAACAAAGGGTAAGTTCACCAAATGAAAACAAGACAACATAGAGTAAGTTCACAAATGAAAACAAGACAACATAGGGTAAGTTCACCAAATGGAAAGACAACATGAAAAGAAAACAATGTATGTATATATGTACAGCAACATCCGAAATGTATTAATAAAGGGGTGGATCTCGTCATCACATGATGAAATACATCAGGGACCAATAACCATCAATCATATACACAAGTAAAAAAAAAAAGATCAAGTTTAGAAATTATATACCATTCTCGTTTTATCAAGAGTAAATCTATTTATAGTTTGACAATACATTCTCCAACACTTTCTCTTTTATCTGAACATTGCATGCCACTTCAGCTTAGGATTAAAATGAAGGCGTGAAAAGGGTACTTGTGTGATAATGCCATAGAAGAAACTTGATAGACAACAGAAGACTGATCCCATGTAATCCTTATATTAAGATAACACTTTATAAGGTGATAATGAGGGATTGAAACATATCCAAGGTCAGTTAAATGCTGAATAGACAATCATTGGAACATATTTATTAGCAGTTTTAATGAAAAAAACCAGATTGAACCTTAATTGTCTATGACATATATTGTAGAGATAAACCAATTTTATTACCTCTAGGTGGATCATTTTAACTTCAACAATGATGATATGTATTCACAACGTTACCTGGTATCTGATGAATATTGGAATCCTGTTAGTGGTCCAATCTTTTTTTATACAGGCAATGAAGGTGATATAGCCTGGTTTTGTAATAACACAGTAAGTATATATTATATGACAAAACCCCATGACTTGTGAATACAAGTGTGGCATACTCAGGGTGTTTGCACGAGTGCTTGCAGTCTTTTTTTCCAGCAGTACTTTATTAAGTGCAACAGAAAACACTGCAAGCATGAGTTCTTGGGTTTTGTTATTATTACATATGTTTATCCTTCAAAACAACAAAATTCCATAAAAATGACACTATGCAATCATGCGCTTTTGGTAGAACGGCCGATTGTGTTCTCATTTGTAGATCACTTGAATGCAAGTATATATGCAATAATGTTTTCGGTATTGCACTGCACCGCAAATACCACTAGTATATGTGCATGCACCTGTGCAAATAATTTCTGGTACATATAAATTATATCTAGCGCATATAGGCAGTGGAATAATACAGTGTATACAGGCAATGAAAGATATACAGCATGATTTTGTAATAACACAATAAGCATATTATACAGTTTTAAAAGATCTGATGGCACTACCAAAAAGTCTTATTGTGTGTAGGTAATGTTTCACCTGTTAGACAGCTTAGGTTTCATCAAGTTGGCCATTTGGTTGTTCTAGCTGCTATAAATTGGTGGCATTGACTTGTTGTCTTTTGGTGTAATTAGATCAAGACTACATGCTACGTTTTCTGGACATGCTAAACATATTCAAAGATGCAGTATGTGATATAATAAATGTGCGCTACTCTTACTTCTATTGTATTTTGTTTCATATAGAATATTTCTTGGGCTGCTACAAATAGGACCTAAAAAAAATTGTGTGGTTCCGATTACACTCAATTTTTTATATACGTGTTTTCCATATACGAGTGGTTAGTTCAGGTAGTTATGTTTTCCGTTGTTTTCCATATGGTCTCTGTGTTATTGGTTTCTTTCCATCAGATGTACAGCCATTACAGATTGGAAGAACAGTTGTTTGTATTGACTTTTTAAGTTGATGTCAGTTTCCATATCCTCTATTTCTAGTGAGACTTCAATATTTTCAAGATTTTGATATTTTTTTCTTGAATATGTAAAAAGAAGTTTCGGCTTGGCAGTGAAAAACTTAGGTGGGGTCGGGTAACCGGAACTAAACAATTGTTTTTTAGGCCTAGACAATATCCAGTTATAAAGTACACCATAGATTGAGAGTCACACAAATATGTAGCCTAAAGATCCAGTCATTATTTCCACTTATATGATACATTCACAACCAGGGTAGGGAATGGTTACATAGGGGGACCAACGACTGGATCTATCAGACTTACAGATGTGTCGTAAAGATAATATCTGACTTTGACAATGAATAAATATGAAATAGTTTATTTCAATTTTTTAAAAACAAAATCCGTCAACTTCAATCATGTCATTAAACTTGATTCCATAATTAAAATGATAAGAACTTTGATGATAACAAAACATATCTACTGGTGTACAAAGAATTCAGGTAATTATTTGTGACGGTATCATGGGTGAAATGATATCACATCATGATGGAAATATTTGAGAGAACACTCGGAAGAAAGATATGCAGGCGCCTTTATTAATGGCTCACTGTACAATATTTGAGTTAACAAACTGTTGAACAAGAGTTCCTTGACTTAGCAATCTAACTTACTTGTTTATTTCCAACATATAACATATTGATTTCAATACAACAATGCCGAGTGAATTATCAGGGGAAACAGCTGATATATGTGGAAATATCAAGTTATATAACTCCTAGGGATGTAGAGGTCATTTTTGCCATATTTATCAAAAATAAGAGACGAGGTTACACCATTTCTATTTTGGAGTATGATAGTCTAACAGGAACACACTGGTAAAATAGCTAGATTAGTGTCACTTTGTGTAAAAAATACAATTTGTCAATGTCCATGTGTTTGTTAGAGCCACATCAATCATTCTTAAAATTCGCATTCTTGTCAGCTGATAAAATAACAAAATAAGTCAACTATTATACCTGAGCCATAATTTGTGGTGCTTAAGTGTGATGGTGTCCTTGAGTGAATTTATTCAAAGGAAAGGGTTTTCACTGTGACCCTTATTGAACTTCAGAAAATGTACTCTCCAGAGACTATTTCATACCAATGGTGAGGGCGCCCTCACTGGCAAGAGTGTATTTTTTGTCAACCCATGTAAGCATGGTGTCGGCTATGGTGCTTTTGGCATTGGCTGCCATGGCAAGTAATCAGCCAATATTTATTCTCTTTACTTTCTATTAGAGTTCATGATGGGAACATTTCTAGTCTAAAACACCAACTGCTTTTGAAGTTACCCAGTGTGTGAATTCATAGACAAGTGTTTGAAGAAAAATATATTTTTATCGATGACATAAAAATAGATAGTATAGTACAGGCTTTTAAATTAATAACAGATGTCAATTTGTGGATGAAAAGGTCCAGGGCTGTGTGTCAGCTGATAACAGATTGACAGAGTGATACATTTCTCCCTCACTTTCATTGCAGGGCTTCATGTGGGACATTGCCCCAGAATTCAAAGCTATGTTGGTATTTGCAGAACATAGATACTATGGTGAATCACTGCCCTATGGAAATCACTCCAAGGTAAATCCCATGTATGGGTTGGTTGGTTGCTTAGCAATACTATCACCATGGCAACAAGTTTGTTGATTGCTAAAAATAGCAAAACCATTGTAGTGGCAATAGAATTGTTGATTGTTTTGTGACAGTCACCATGGCGACAAGTCTTTAGCGCTGTCACCCTGGTGACAAGTTTGTCCAGTCTTGTCACAACACATATGGACTTTCGGAGACTTGTTTTAGAATGGTAACCATTCTCTGTAAACAATTCTGTTTGTAATGACAATATTCGAATCAGTGGAAGTACAGATAAATTACTGAAAATATGCAAATGAATTTTTTACATCATTGATGTTCGAGTAAGGGTCACATGAACTAACTGCATTCATGATCTGACATAAACATTTTACTTTTCATGTACTACTAGAAGTGAATAAAATTTGGTCAGGAATCACAAATATGGATCTGATCTGGGGTGTGTGTGTGTGTGTGTGTGTGTGTGTGTGTGTGTGTGGGGGGGGGTGATGATGTTAAACAGGGAAAAGAAAAGGTAACTGTTTTAAAGTAACCTTCATCTGTTTTGTGTTTTTAACACTACCAGGATCCTGGACGTATTGGTTACTTAACATCGGAACAAGCCTTGGCTGACTTTGCCACTCTGGTACGTCATATCAAATCTACAGTAGTTGGTGCAGAAAATACTCCTGTCATTGCATTTGGTGGTTCCTACGGTGGTATGCTAGCAGCCTGGTTTAGAATGAAGTATCCAAACATAGTAGCCGGGTAAATTTACACTCTCTTTCTCTTACTTGTGTAATATCCTATAAATTGTGAATCACAGATAAGTGAACTTGTTGCACTTTCCCCTCATGTACATGTTTTATATTGCAGACAAAACCTTAGGAATATGTAAAATGTTGGGGCCTATGTCTGATAAAGTCTTGTTATTTCTATTTCTATGGTAACACAGGGCATTAGCTGCATCAGCACCAATCTGGCAATTTCCTGGTTTGTTTGACTGTGGTGGTTCTATGCATATTGTAACACAGGACTTCACAAACGCTGGACCAGAATGTTCTAAGACTATTGGCAAGTCCTGGGATGTGTTAAATAAAATGAAGAATGCAGGTACACATTATGATCAAGTTTAGATTAGGATTACTTTAGGTTTGAAAAACAGTTGACTGACAGAGATATAGGAAAAGTGGATCCTAAACAACAGAGTGATCCTAATGTAATCTTAGGTACGATTGCACAATGTCACACAAGCTCAACAAGCGAACATCGTTCATTTAGGACATCACCCCCTCCCCTTAAGCGAATATTCACAAGTGCAACATCACACGTCTATATATGATGTAAACCACGATCGATGCAATGTAGAAATATTTTATGGTAAACATGAAGTTCCAACCTTATGAACCTGTTTACTGAGATGATGGTAAACACATCAAAATACTACCGGAAACCCAGCACTGTATCTCACTTTAGGGGTAAAATTTTTATCCCATATCAGTAGTAAATACAGAAGTTTTTATCATTGAAAATGTGAAAGTTTCCGAAACGTGGTTAGAAGTGCAAAAATGAAGTTCAGCAATCGCATTGATGCCAGACTCCCTTCCCCCTGTGCGACATTGTGCAATCGTCCCTTATAGCTTTACTGATATAAGATAATACAAATATTAGAACCTGGGATTGAAACCCTAGTCTTCAATCACATTGCTACTTGCAATGCTTGCTTAATGGCAATGATCAACAATAATAATGGCTGTTTTTCATACAATGCTTTTCCACACCATGCTCAAAGTACTTTAGAATTATTACCCCTGGCACAGACCTGCAATGGCACAACAACTTATACTTTCTCAACTCCCTGGAGAGCATACAATAAGCTTTAGATAAATGATAACTTTATACTACACCAAAATGTCTGAGATAACTCCTAGCATTCAGGGTGACTTATCATTGCAGTGGGAAATACCTCATACTTACAGGACAAATCTTTTCAAACAAGCCTAAAATAATTTGCATATATTAAATATATATTTGCATAAAATTTGGTTTTATTTACTTTGTTCCATCTTGTACTATTAGACTTTCACACATGGTACACTGTATTCTTATTTCAAACACAGCTAAAGATCGTGAATGGTTAAGTACAACCTTCCATCTTTGTGACCCACTGAAGACACCAGCAGATGTAGATGTTTTATCATCTTGGTTATCAGATACCTGGTTTAACTTAGCAATGGTGGACTACCCATATCCAGCGTCATTTTTAGAACCCCTTCCTGCATGGCCAATCAAGGTATCTATACTCCTATTTCAAAAGAAGTGTAGAGTTGTTGATATACGTCCCTAAAACACAGTAGCCCTCCCCACTCTACCAGGTGGGGGGTGGGGGGGTGGGGGTGGGGGTGGGGGCTACTCCCCTACTTCACTACATGTATATGTGCTGCCCTTGTGTATTTTTTAGTCCTTTGGTGTCAAATGAGGTCATTGAATCCATTGAATACAAATTAATATAATCTAGCTCATAGATGATTTTATTGTAAATCTAAAATTGATGTTAAAAGCCATTTCTCTCCCTAGTTTCACTTACTTCGCTGCATGTCTTTATCTGATGTGTTTGTGTGTTTTCATCTGTAGGTGGTTTGTTCTCACATGTCCGATAGCAGTGTGGCTGATAAAGAACTACTTAGTAATATTGCCAAGGGTGTATTGGTGTATTATAATTATACTGGTCAAGCTACCTGCCTTAATACCTCACAGACTGCTGTATCAAGTCTTGGTGATTTATTCTGGGGTTTCCAGGTAAAGTTTACGAAATCTAATATAAATGTAGCTTTTGATGTATCGGAGGGGGGGGGGGGGTCTGTCTATCTGTATGGGGGCATTGTCTATCTGTATGAGGGATGGGGTGTTAATTCTTTCTAATTTGATTTGATTTGATTTTATTTGGCAAAAAATATTCACGAAACAAAAAAACAAAAACGGAAATAACACAAACAAACAAATACAGCATGGAATACCTTTGCCGAGGATAACACAAAAAAGTTTTAACAACTTATTTCCATTGTGGTCCTCCAACATGAAACATTACATAGCATAAAAAACGACGAAAAAAAAAACCAGTACATAGCAGACAGAATATACTAAAAAAACTGACTGACCCGGCTACTACATATGGAGCGAGGCCAGCCTACAGTAAATAAACGAACTCACTTTCTTCCAATTCATACAATTTCTCATACATAAAAGCTTTAACACTTTTCTTAAAAAGTTGCAAAGAGCTGACATTACGAATACACGAAGGTAGACTGTTCCAGATTTTAATTCTAGAACAAAGACTTGGCTATCTGGTGGGACAGTGACGTTTGCCAGAATGCCTGTCTTGCCAGTATGTCAATCCATATAGCCTAAGTCTGTGGGTTAATTTAATTCCTATGGCTCTATGCCCAAACATAGTAGTCTGTTAGGAATTCAAACAAGTTAACATTCTGAAAAGTGTGATGTCTAACTGTAAGTAAATTGTACAAGTGATTGACAGCTTACTTGCCATAGATAAATGACTTGACAAGATCATGTATTCTTCCTCTGAGTTTGATGACCTTTGACCTTGCAGGCATGCACTGAGATGGTGATGCCTGTATGTTCAGATGGTGTCCATGACATGTTTCCACCATCTACATGGGACTTTGACACATTTGCCAAAAACTGTCACAAGTCTTGGGGTATCACTCCTAGGAAGAACTGGATAGCAGTTCAGTATGGTGGAAAAGATATCAAGGCAGCTAGTAACATTGTATTCAGGTAAGCAGGTTGGATTACACCTTGTCTCCCCCTGTATGAATGATCCAAGGATCATTTGATGCTGGCCAGATTGTAATACCAAAGGGGATTTGTCAAAATATTTGTAAATATATTTGATGAGGGGATCTGCTTTCTTCTCTGGCAGTATTTCAGTGAAAATATTTGCATAAAGTCTTTCTTCCTCGAGATTTTCACTGTATAGCTGTTATCAGAAAGACAAAAGATTACACAGTTTGGCCACTTGGAATGCTATTCACAAGTAGCTTTTGGATGATAAGTGAAGGTCCGCCTACCTTCTTATAAAAAAAAATCCCTCATTTCCCAGCAAAAGTAGGTGGCATTCTCAATCAAGTAATTCTGTAACTCAAATTTTTTGTTGACTTCTTCATGGACAGCCATGTGATTTGAGCCCTCATTTTTCCTTGTGTGGGACACCCTCTTGTGACATTTCTATCAAAAATGACTACAAAATGGGTAACCAGAATTTGTCATATTAGCCTTACAGATAAATTCATGTAATTTCAAATGAATAATAATTCATCTTTCCTTTGTAGCAATGGTAATCTTGATCCTTGGTCAGCTGGTGGTGTTCTTGAATCACTCTCTGAATCTCTGGTTGCCATAGTGATAAAAGATGGTGCTCATCACTTGGATCTTAGAGCCAGTGACAAAGATGATCCCCAGTCAGTGTTGGATGCCAGGAAACAAGAAAAAGAACATATACAAAGCTGGATACAACAGGCACATTAGATTAGAGGGTGTGTGTTCTGTGTGGTGTTTTGTTGCCATTGTAGCACCAGCAGTGATGCACGTTTTATACAGGCTGACACATATCCAAATATATATCCAAGTATTATTTTTCTAAAGAGTTCTATACTTTAATGTGAAGGAGGGTGTCATTACAGTTAGAAATCCACTATAGGACTGACCTGTCAAGTGCATGCACAGGCCTGACGGGTCAATTGGAATGCTTTAGCCCTGACTGGTCAGTTGTCTGCTTAGCCCTGCCACACACCTGACAGGTCAATTGGCTTGCTACAGCGCTGACTGGTCAGACCTGACAGTTCAGGCCTGCCACACACATGCCACATCAGTTGGCTTGCTATGGCTGACAGTTCAGACCTGCTACAGCCTTGACAAGTCAGACCTGACAGTTCAGGCCTGCCACACACCAGACAGGTCAGTTGGCCTGCTACAGTGCTGACTGGTCAGATCTGACAGGCCTGTCCAATCCAGCCTGTTAGAGGCCTTTCTGATCAGGTCTGAATTAACATGCTTGCACAGACCGTGTTGGTCATGGCTGTACCAGTCTTGCCAAAGACCTGATAAACATTAGTGAAATAGAATATGGCACACATACCTGAGACTCTTTCTATGCAGCAAAATTTAGCTCCAAAAATATTTGAATCCAGTTTGGGCCCATTTGATTTTTAATGTACTATGCAACATACTATATACAGATATAGTCAATACCATGTAGTCTTTCATTGGTATTTTAAAGTCTTCCTCTCAAGAACATGTAATCATCAAATGTCTTAGAATATTTTTCACGTAGATGTAGATTTTCATACTCGACGTGTAAATGAGAGATTTAATTATACATATATGTACTATGTGTAAAACACTAAAGTTGCAATGCCACCAAATCTTTCTCATTTACAGTTTTTTTTACTATTTTTTGTGACATTTTGGAAGATGGCAAGAAAAGTACATTATAAATGTGTTTACAATATTCTTTTGGTCTAGATTCGTAACATGTATGATTTCTAATATCAAAGTTGCTTTATTTTGTAATGACTTGAAGCAAAATGTAGAAATGGTATACATCACAATCACTTTATGACTAGATGACAGGTGGAAGTGGAACTCCATGATAATTTTGTGAAGTGCTAAGCTGACCAACAGCGAAGGCATAATAGATATATATGACTATGCAACACAGTTGATGTCATTTTACATGAAGTAGTGAAATGTGCAATGTAACTGAAGTGTTTTCTATAAGCAGATGACCGTGTATATATATATCTTTTGGTGACAAAGTTGTACAGGAGAATGTCAGCATCAGCAATACTGGGGTAAAAAAGCCAATTTTCATAACTGGAAAGACTGCGATTTTACTGTAATGCTGGCAAAACTGATTTAATATACCAGCTTGGACCAATTACTAGTAGAATTATAGCAAATGAGAAGGCCCAGTACAGATATCAACACAAATCAAAACTAAAAGTAATCCTGCCTTACAGAAAAGAGAGAGCAATTTATGTGATGTTATGTAGAATGGATGTCAACAAAAGTCATTGATCTCCAAGACCACACAGTGTCATATGGCTAATTTCACTGAAATGGTATCCAAAGACACTTACATGTATTCATCTTTAATGTTTTGTTCTTTAAAGAAATCTAGAACCTAATGTCACGGATTTGTATTTAGCTGTAAATGTTTTAAAATAATGAATGTTCTTGAAGAATTCACCAACTATTATGTTCAAAACTTGTCTCTCTCACGGATGACTGTCAATTTTACTAGCCAGTTGATAATTGCAAAGACCAACAGACTAGTGTGCGACACACACACACACACACACACCACTATACAGGCAAATTTTGTATAGAATAACAAATTTTACTGTTGAAAAAAAAAATGAACACAAACACTTGAACAACTAAATACCTTAACATAAATAAATGAATACAGTTATATTGTCAGTTACGATTCGACTGGTATTTCATTCCAAATATGAAACGAGAAAGAGTCAAAAGATGATACTTATCTTGTCTTCCATCACAATTGTAAACAAATACACTCTAGATCTATCACAGTTTGACAATGAATATTGACACTCGTGATGCCAGACATTAATCCTCTATGGATGGAAGGTTGGTTAGTACCATTGGACAGTAATTTTACTAAATTATTGTTACTTTGGAACAGTACATTGGAAATGAATTTGACTTTGTCTACTATGGAGTGAGACAATAACGCTGAATAGTTACACCATTGCATGATCAGGGTCCATAGTAGATTGACTGAAACATCACATTCATTTCTAATTTACTATTCCAAAGTAACTATATTGTACTGTCCTAATACTCTTGAATCATGAACAATATATTCTCTATGGTTCTTTCTGGGGAAGCAATCTACCAAAGGGACGATGCACAACGGTCACACAAGCTCAATGAATGAACTTCGTTCATTGGGAGTCTGGCGTCGATGCGATTGCTGAACTTCATTTTCGCACTTCTAGCCAAATTTTGAAAACTTTCACGCCTTCAATGATAACAGGTTCTGTACTTACTAAATGAGATGTTGATAAGCAATGATTCAAATGTACTTCTAATATGGTATATACAGTGCTGGGTTTTGGGTAGTATTTTTATGCATTTACGATCAAGTTTTTACATTGTATCGATTGTAGTGGTGTGACTGCTACAATTTTCATCACACACAAATGTGTCGATGTTGCACTTGTGAATGTTTGTTTAAGGGAGAAAGTTTTGTCCTAAACGAACAGAGTTTGTTTATTGAGCTTGTGTGATCATCCCTAAGATATTGCACTCTACGATATCTCATGCTATGCAACACCTCTCACTACTCAACCTATGGAGGATTACTGTGTTAGAAATCCCAACATGGACATACAGATAAACATAACTAAAAGATATCAACAAATATAAAAAAAACAAATAGGTTAATATCACCTGAGAATGAATGTAAGGAAATTACCATATAACATTTTTTCAAAGAATAACACAATAACGTAATAAAATGATTGTCAAAAAAACAAACCAATTGTTGAATGCACATACCCTGTTTAAAATGCCAACACAGACTTGTAGTACAAATGAGCATTGTGTCTGATAATTATGTAAATTAAAAAAATATGAACCCTATCTGGGCATGAGGTAGCAGTTGTAGTCATGGTAACATCTACTGAAAGTTTGTTTTAAATATACTAGTCTGGTGTTACTAAGTAAACTACATCTTTTATCACTTTCCAGTACTGGAAAGTTTGTTTTCAATACAGTCAAATATTACTAAGTATTAAAACCACCTTCTAGTATTTGGCATCGTATGTAACATCTACTGAAAGTTGTTTTCAGCATACTGTACATACTACAGAGGGTTACAAGTAAAATATTACTGAGTAAACTACATCTCTGCCCTTTTCTAGTGTTCAATATCATATGTTAAAACATACTGATTGGTCTCAGTTTATGAGGTGAGCCATGCCTTATTCTGTAATACTCATGTCAAGCCATGCCTACCAGCTAAGGGGTTGGTCGATGCATTGGAGCACCCTGTCCTGGTATGTATACCTTACAGACTAACCAGGCCTCTGTTACACAACTTTTCTACATTATAATCATCTATAAATCATCTATATCTTTGGAAATTCTATTAATTAGAATACATGGCACTTCAATAGAATTAAATATAAATAAGTCTATGTATGATATAAATACTAAGTACTGGGTTTTTTGGTTAATGATTGCAATTTAGATACCAATGATGGTGGACAACATTATTTTACACATATATAACAATGCTTCTAGGTCATTCTAAGTTTTTAGTAAAGAGTATTATATGCCGAGCTGAATGCATGTCAAAAAATGACCCTGAGAAAGTTGTATTCGGTGATCATATGTCACCTAACAAAAAATTCTTTGCAACCATCCCTGTTGGGGTGATAACCCTGAGAAAACCACTATATGTTGTCATCTCTAATTTGTAAAGCCCTAGCTCAATTCTTCAAAAATCTGATAGTTGTATAGTTGTATATCCAGGGCAGACACTACTCCCAAAGTGTTCTTACCGCACCGTTACTCACTTTCTCCAAATAAACCAGAGATTTAGTCATATATATATATATGTCTAGTCACTAACAAAACACTCTCACCTCACAGTCTGCCACACATTACATAGTCAGTCTTGAACAAAATGTTCCAAGCTTACTGTTTGTCATACGAGTTATTCTCTATATAAAAGTTCTTTCAAATCAGCAGCTGATGAGTCATACTAAAACAGTCTATAGTCTCTTGAAAACAGAGACCTCAGTTCACCACCTGTCACAAAAATTTAGTTAACTCACAGTGATCATGATGGTTAAGAACATTCTTTATAAAAACTTCTCTGAAATCACCCTCAGATTTGATGATGGCTCACATTCGATACAGAGTCTATTCTCTCGCAAAAAGAGCTCTCAGCTCACCATCTGTCATATTTCCTAGCCATTGCTCACCCACATTGACTGACAGATCTGACAGATCTTTCTTCTTGGCCAGCATCTGGTCAATTTTCTCCTCAAAGGTCTTCTCCGTAATCATTCGATGGACAAAGACTGTCTTGTTCTGACCGATACGGAATGCTCTGTCGGTGGCTTGGTTTTCAACCGCAGGATTGTACCATAGATCATAGTGAATTACATGGTTAGCTTCCGTTAGGTTCAACCTGTCAGTTTCAAACAAAATCAAGGTCAATAATTGTAATAATTATGTACCATGACCAAGGATTGTAATTACTTACAAGTAACGTTTAGCCTGTTCGGACCGATAGGTTGTGTCACACTATCTGTTTGCTGGCTTGTACTCTAGGTGGCACAGTGGTGAAGACGTGAGGACAATAAAGTTATTTCGAATAGAAATGAATTATATACATATATTACAACTACTAGTTCCTTAGTACTGGGTACTGAAAATTTCTACTCAGAGCAGCCTCCTCAGTCAAAACAATTTCTTGTAAGCAAATATCAAATTCTCGTATATGTTCCTGTTGATAACATTGCACCATCAAATTTTAGGATTTGTGTACTTACCCTGTACCTCCAGCTTTGAGTGAAATAATGAAGACTTGTTGATGTGGTTGGGTCTTGAAAGAATTGATCACCTCATCTCGCTTTGTTTGCGACATAGAACCCTATCAATGCAAATACAGGAATTAATAATCCATGATCAAAATACGTATGTAAGAAAGCTTGTACAAATCCAGTGCTTTGTAATCAGACTTAGAAAGTTCATTTTATAAATACTTATCACCAACATGTTTGAATGAAATTAATTTCAAACAAATCTATCCTCTAAACATGTGATTAAATTGTTTGCAGCAAGCACGCACACAGACACAGACACACACACAGACACAGACACACACACACACACACACACGCAGCACACACAGAGTTGGCATCAAATCCTATTCATACCTCCATGGGGATCTTGAATGGTTTCATATGGAATACACATACATACATACATACATACATACATACATACATACATACATACATACATACATACATCCATCCATCCATCCATCCATCCATCCATACATACATCCATCCATCCATCCATCCATCCATCCATCCATCCATACATACATACATACATAAAACATACATACATACATACATACATACATACATACATACATACATACATACAAACATACATACATACATACTTACATACATACATACATACATACATACATACATACATACATACATACATACATACATACATACATACACACACAACAACAACAACAACAATCCACCCACTGTGACACTCTCTGCTATAGCCATCATCCTTTACATACCTCCAAGGAGAGTGGTTTGATGTGGAAGTGATTCTCCAGCATTTTAGTCATCAGTTTTATCATTTGTACATACTGAGTAAATATCAACACTTTCTCTCCTTGCTGTAGAATAGGCTCTAACAACTCCACTAACATCTTCATCTGTAGAAGTAAGTTCAGGAATACATGTAGTGAATTACACCAATGTTTGTTTAGAATATGTATATACAACTTAGCTCAGTGTGTTTGCTAATTAGCCTTGGGCACCTTGGTAATAGAAATGCAAAAATATGGTAAAACTGGCGTAACTTCCAAAACAGTCTGTACCAATAATTTTGGTGGGGAACCCCAATAAAAGTAACTTGGGAACTGACATTTAGGCACCTTCAAAGCCACTTTTAATTGTCCACCACTGATAAAATGACGTTCTGATCTCAGGCGTCTCTACATATCTGCTGCAAAATAAATGTATTATTATTTGCATTAAAGAAATACCTGACAAGTACATACCAGGAACATATGGCATACATAATAATTACCTTTCCTGATGATTCAACAGTGACTTTCTTACTGGATATGTAGTTAGCTGGATGGTTACAAATCTGCTTCAAATGTGTCAACACTTTGAAAATGAATTTGTTTCTCTCTCCTCTTTCTTTGCATTCCATTATTGTCTTCAACATCTCTTGTACAACACTCTGGAAGTCAAGACAGATATCATCCCAATGCCATGTACTATTTATATGATTTTAATAGTATTCTTGCAATATTAACCTTATAGAATAGAATAGAATATTTATTGCATCCATTGTGAAAACTTCATTTCTTTATTAGATTTACTGCAATAAGTGTTTGGAGCTAAAACAAACTACAGTTAGCAAAAATAAGGTTTATATGAAAATATAAACTTTAGGTTAAATAAATGTAATGTATATATGACATCTATCATACTTTATAATGACATTAATCTCAAAGAAATGTAATATTTGTGACATCTTCCAAGAACCTCATATAATATAGCTATAATTGTGATGTGAGCATGCAGGTCTGGATGCACAAGGATGACTTGAGATAGATTGTTGTGACGAAATGATTACTGTAAAGTTTACTTACTAGTGTGCGTCACCATGTTGCACATTGGAGACTTAGTGTAGGGCAAACAGGAGGATAGAGGAAGTCTGTGTGAGGGCGTTTGTCATTGCTAACAGATGACAATGTTATAGCCGTCTGTCTCTTATCTTATATCTTTGTATGCTATATCTATCTATCTATCTATCTATCTATCTATCTATCTATCTATCTATCTATCTATCTACCTACCTATCTATCAGTCTGAGTCAATGTCTATAGATCTGTTGATCTATCTGTCTTATCCACCATTACCCACCCACTCACCTGCCTGCTTGTGTGTGTATGTTTGTTTGTTGTCTGTCTGTCTGTCTATCGACACACAACATTTACATGTTTATACATATCACCTATTTGACATACCTCATAGAGTACAGCTTGTTCAGTGGATAGATTGACATACTTATTATCTATCACTTTATCTGGTAAATCTTTGATGATATTCTTGTCTGTCTTCAATCGTCTCATTAGAAATGGTGCTGTGATAGATTTCAAGATGGCTAACTTCTCTGGATCACGTTCAACCTATGGTCACCGAAAAAAAAGAATATTAACATCTTTTGTAAATTATTCATGTGACTCTAGTATGGGTGAGGTCGTCATTGTGGTTGAAATGACCGCAGTTTTGCGACAAACCCATTTATACATTTTAGACTAATATGAACTCATATATAAGTACAATACCTCAATTGGTTTGGCCAATTTCTCACTGAAGTCCTTGATGGTGCCTAGGTACTTAGGTATGGCGAATTCAAACACTGACCATAACTCTGATAATTTATTCTCCACTGGAGTACCAGATAAGGCAATTCTCATTGGAGACTTGATCTTCTTGAGTGCTTTGAACGTCTGGGATTTGAAATTCTTGATATGCTGGGCTTCATCAATCACTATCATACCTATACAAAACATGTCAAAATATGGTTGTATATTATTATTGTTTAGGTGGAGCAAACTGAATAGAGCCATGATGGTCAAATGCTTATAGTGTAAGTCAGCTTGGCATCTGCACCATGCAAGTTTGAGCCTCGTCACTGCCGGTTGTTCCTGAATGACTAAAGTCCTTGGGCAAGATTTGAACCATGATTGTGCCTCAGTCAACCCAGATGTATAATTGGGGACCTGGTAGGATAGAGATTGCAATGTGAATGCTTTAATAATCCTAAGCACTTACAGAGGCTGCAGTGGATTGAATGCTCCCCAGAGGAAGTATAAAGGGCTGTTTTTCAAAACTCACCAAATTTAATCTTCTGCAGTACATCAACATCCCTCCATAGCAATTGATAGGTAGTCATAATAATATCACTACCACCACCAGTCTTTGCTACTTTTCTACGTTTTGGTTTTGGAGTAATACAGCCTACATTGCCATCAGTGGTATTCAATATTGCTGGTTCTCCTTCACCCTGGCCATGCACTAGAAAGTAAACATTACAACAAATTGGTAACATCTATGCTTTAAAGGGGGACTCCACTCCAGGAAATACAGACATTTTCATAAACTTTGGGTTCTGGAGAGTGATTTTACATCACTTACAATTACTTGTGATTTCAGAGAAACATCAAGTTGATCATGTGCCTTTAAAGGGTTTCTTTACTATGGGCCGCATTGCCTCATGGGAGTTATCAGAAATGATTATTTATGGGTGATCAATTAATCATGACTCCTAAGTCCTTATTCCGTTCACTGTAAAACATCTCTCAGCTCAGTCACTTGTCATTACATTAAGTGTAACCTATAGAAGGGTCTGTGTGATATTACACTGATTCTATGTACTAAGTAAGTACCACTCAACCTGTTACCTATACACAATTTAAGTCTATGAAACATTTATCTACCTTTTCCATAGTACTTTTACAAAATATTTACCTGGTAGATTTCTCCCAGCTCCATAGTACTTCTCTGTAGTTAGTGATGGTGCAAATCTTTGTACTTCTCTTTCCCAATTACTCATCACACTTGTTGGCATCACTAGTAACACTGGTTTTGTTAACTGACCAGCTTTCTTCAAGTGAAGGATTGTTGTTATAGTTTGGATGGTTTTACCAAGACCCATATCATCAGCCAGGATCACCTAGCAACAAACATGCGACAGTGTGGTCAATTCCAACACTTGCGTTTAACGATAATATTATAAATATTTATAAAACACCTTTAACAATTGGATGTCATAATTACCTTTGGTACAGACCTATGTTGGCACAATGGTCCAGTATAATTTTAATTCCATGGGGAGCATACAAGCCAATGCAGCCTCTGCAGGCATACAGAATTAAAATTCACATAGCAAACTCTGTACCACCAGGTCCCCAATTTATACAACTGGGTTGGCTAGGGCACAATTATGATTCAAATCTAGCTATAGGACTTGAATTTGGCGATTTAGAAATAAACGGTACAGACAGGGCTTGAACCAGCAATGTGCAGATTTCAAGCTGGCCGCTCTAACCATCAAAACATCACTATATAATGACATCATTTCAAATCCAACAACTTTAAATAATTCTTAGTAACTTCTAACATAAGAATCTCTTGCCACATTCAATGCGGTTGAAATAGTATTCTATAAATGAAAACTCTTTTTTGAATATAAACTCATAAAAGTTTCACCTAAAGACAGTGTGACCAACTCTAAAGATGTTCACAAACATAAATATCCATTCAAAATACATTATCACTAAACACGTACCCCAAATCCATGCTGTAGATTAGAAACCATCCACTTGAATCCACTAACTTGGTATTCTCTGAGTGTAGCATTTAGATCCATGGGCACCATCTGGTCTGACACTCTGGTTAATTGACGTAGGAACACATCAACATCAGAAGATAGTTGAAAACGAGAATCCTCCACCAAAGACTGCAACAAGATAGTAACAATGAATCAATGGACTGAACTCTTAGTGTGGACAAGATGATGATCAACTTAAAGTAGTATGCACTTAGGAATAAAAATCTCAAAACTGTTGGTGTTACTTTGTTCAAGGAATTTTAAAACTCATACTTTGCAGATACAATAAAGAAACAAATCTGGTGTCACCTTATAATTTCTTTAAAATAGTGGTCAAAACTATATCAATATGTAGTCATTTTTATGGAAGCCAAACAATGTGTTAACTCTAGGAAGGCAAACAAGATTGACACTTTCCTTTCATATGCCAGAGTTTGGAGAGATTTTTTAAAAAGTTGGGTTTACACGGGAATTGATCCCATTCTGTCATAATTTCTATATTCATAAACTGAATATAAAATGCTCACACAGGACAAAACCTGTTCATCTCTTTATGCTGGGCCAAACTGTCAAAACTAACCAACACCCTTCTTGGTATTTATAACTTTTCATTCAGACCTAACCAACTGTACTGCTACAACTTCAGAGCTAAATATAATTACAGGAAGTAGAAAAAGTTCCCTCTAAGCCAATTTGACACGTCATCGACACATACCAATTCCTTGTAATGTTCAAAAAAAATTGTTGTCCCCTATCAGTTACTATATGATAACTTAGGAGAAAACTTAGTATTTATCATTCTGACCCACAATAAAAATTGTCTTTCACACGAGAACACACTATCACCTACCTCTTTCAATAAATCAAGTGCTGATGTTTTAGGTATAGGTTTCTCAACACTGGACAGGATACTTTTCATTTCTTCTGGAGTAATCAACAAATACTTGTCCTTGAACTTCACCAATCTCTTACTACCTCTAACAAGTTTCTCAAACTCTTCAGGTGTTATCAGTTCATTGCCAATTGCAATCTAATAGAAATAATGAATAGCAAAATAATAATAAAAATGATACATTGTTCATATCAGATGGAAAGAAAATCAATCTTGATGAATAAAGGTTAAAATTCTGATACCAATAACATCTAGCAGCTTACGGTTGTAATAACATCTAGACAGTGATTTCACTTCATCTACATTTATATTTTCTTTGCACTTACAGATCTACATATTTTTGCAACACATTCACACTCCATCAGCTTTAACAGGGGTTAGGCTTAACAGAGATACACTCCTGTGATTTGTGTCTGCTCTATAAATCATGATTTATCTTTCTTATGGTATTGTGCAAATAAATACTATATTTCTGTACATATGTTCCATTTGATATTTTATAACCAATTACTTAACTTCCTTATCGTGATTTCAATGCACACAAAACAAAATTATGTTTACCCCAACCCCAATACTCCATTTATCACATGACCCCTAGCAATATTCTATTTGAAGAAATGATTGGTTTTCAAAACCATTGAAGTATTATAGGCTATGTGAGAAGGATCGGGGCATGTACTAGCTATGCCTGTTTTCAAGTTCAAGATTATGACATGGAATGTAATGTAGAATATTAACATGGTTTCATTACCTTCCAGTTGTAAGACAGTAATTCATCAAGTCTAAAGAAACTCTGATGACTTGCCCCTTCTAGGCTCTCTTTACTGTCAGCATGTATGACAGCCTTGGGTTTCAGTAGCTTTCTGTAATTGACAACAATTTCAAGCAACATATTAGTTTACCTGCATGCTTTCACTCACTTGAACTGAAGGACTGATTTTTCTTTGCAAGAATGTTTTCAATCACTGATCTAGCTTTCATGAATCCACTGTAGGTTGGAGAACACTACAGGAACAAGTACAGCATATTGTTTTTACACTTGAACTGGAATCCGATGATTTCCAACCGATATTAAATTTTTTCTTCTAAAGAACAAGATATCTTGTCAATTCATTTATTCAAAATCCCTTTTCGCAAAGTAGATGTGCACTTGCACAAAAGATTGATACATATTTTGATATACCCAGAAACTTTGGGAGTTCCTTTGGCTATAGGACTACTTTGGTACCTAGGTTTGTGAATATTCTCAGTGTCCTGGAGGAAGGCTTATCAATCATTGGAGGAAATAAAGACACTGTCTATTATCCCTGAAACTTACTTGAGTTCCTTAGGGAGGACTACTTTAACACCTAGGTTGGTGAAAATTCTCATAGTTTCCAGGAGGAAGGCTTCTAGGTCATTTGAGGACATAGGTACACTGTCTGTTATCATCAGTCTGTCCACATGCTTCAAGTATGGAACCAAAGTGGACAAGAACTTTAACACCTGGTGAAATAAACAGAGCAGAACTTCAACACCTGAGGCTGGTTAACATTTCTACTGTTTGTACACTACACTATTTCATGAATGTATCCTGTTTATGCGACCATTCTTATCTGCTTTCTACTGTTTGTACGTACGCTATTTCATGATTGTAAACTGTTAATGTGACCATACCTGGTTTCTACTGTCTGTATGATATTTCATGTATGTTCTCACAGGTAGACTGTCAGCATCTGTTTCATTATTACAACACAACCACAAACCCATAGTGTATGTATCCACAATGGTCAAGCCAAGATCTAGGTCATCTTGAACCTGTAAACAAAAAAAATTACATTTTTGGGGTGTGGTATTTTTGTGTCGTGGGTGTTTACATAATGTTCTTAAAAAAATTGGTTAATTCCTCTTTCTACCGGGGTGGGGAGTACTTCATTGTACACAAAAAAATTACAAATTGGGAAACCCAGGATTAATATGATATATCATAATAGTTTTTTATAGTACATTTGATATGAAATGCATGAAAGAAAACAATCACGTTTGACCATTCATCTGACAATTAAATAGAGTATTAATTCCCAATATTTTTCTGACTGACATAAGGAGCCTGGTTGAACTGAAGACTAAGCAAGCATGTGCAAGATGTTGATCATTTTGAGAACTATTGGGGCATTGTTATACTTGCCATTTTGACGGTGAACGGTTCTTCTATAAGTTGATTGATATGGACAGACACTTCAAAGTCAGTTTTCATCAAATCAAATACTCCAAAATACTACAATGCAAAAGAAAAGACGTAGAATGATCATACATACTTGCTGCATTAATATTTTTCTAGAGATAAAAGCTCATTTTCAAACAAGATAGAAGTATAATATAAGCCTAAGAATGAATGTCACCAGTGTAGCAAACTACATCTTAATATACACCAGTATGGACAGGAGATGAATGTATGTATGTGTGTGTGTGCGTGTGTGCGTGTGTGTGTGCATGTGCGTGCGCGATGTCTGTCTCAGTGCAGCCAAAACTGCCATGTGTAAATGAGGACACAGGTCTTTCCATTATTTATTCATTCTTAGAGATACAGGATATTTATAAACACTTACAAACATTTTGACAATGTTGTACGTTCCATGTGAATATAACATATTAGAATAGAAATTCTGCATGGTTGGTTGCTACTGTACCTTTGATATGGACTTTGGCATACTCTTCTCTGCCAATGACAGGACTTGGAAGATATTTCCACAGAAGAAGGCTAGGGATTCCTTTGGAGGACTGTTTTTAAGTCTCTTGTGCATAAAATTCATGTCTTTAACGTATCTGGTTATAACCGTTGACATGAAGTGTAGAACGGCTGACTTGGCATCCAACTTCTTTTCTTCCACACTTACACAGGGACTTGCTGAAAATGGAACCATCATTATAATGTACTTAGACGCATCTCAAGAACTACTGAAATTATGTATGTGCCTTTGCATGTGCATGAAAGTCTGTACAACTGCTGACATCAGACCATGGATGAATGGAACCTGATACAAACAGGGAAAGTAAACAAATGAATCGGATTAATAACACTTGGCACAGCGTGTTGGAACAGCAGAAACTTGTACTACACACCATAGTTTGATAAGAACAGTTTTAAGGCCTCTTTATGTGTACATGAAATGCCAGGGGAACTGGAAATTTGTTGCGAACATGATGTACTATGTAAAGAGGCCATGCAACTGTTCTGAATACAAGTCTCTGTACTTCCAACACCCTGTGCCAAGTGTTAACAATCCAATTCAGTTGTTTACTTTTCCTATTTGTAACAGTTTCCGTTCGTCTACAGTCTGATGTCAACAGTTGTAATTGTGTTGAATGTCTGTGTACAAGTACATACCTGGGTAGGTTGCAGCTAGATTGCTCAGCTGTTCTTCAACAGTTCCACATGTGAATAGTGGCTTCCATATGATCTGCAAATGGAAATACAGTAACAGAAATTAAAGAATATCTGTAATCCTGTGCCTCAGTGCTGTGGATCACATGAATTAAAAATAGCGCAAATATTGCGTTGCCGCACAACTTCATGTTCAGGGCAATGATAGATATATAATTTTTTGAAGATTTAAAGTTGTAACCAAAACAAAATTTTCATACCTAATTTCCATCATCATAATCCAGCCATCCTATGTTGGAAGTGTACAAGACAAGTATAGCAACATCCTAATCAAACTTTAAAGGGATGTGTCTACAAGGTTTTGTACTTCTTTATTTTTTAAAATCAATTTGGAACCAAGTCATACCAATGTAACAGGTTTATCTTTCTTGGTTTTCTTATTGTAATATTGTAAAAGCCAGCTACATTCAGTTTATATGGGTAGGTGATGAAACAGCTGTCTTACAATATATTACATAATCCAGTCATAAACCAAACTGGCCATGCTACAGGCTTTACCACCAGAGGAAATAGTAAAGTAAACATTATAGTTAATTAACAATGTACTGTTTGTTCTCACTGTGTCAGCTATTAATGAGGACAAATCTACACATTTTCAACAAAGTTAAGCTCAATCTACTGGGTAATTTCAGAGTTGAAGATTTTTGAGGAAAAGCAATGACAAAGAATAACACTTCTAGAAACATCTCACCAAGTTTCAAACTCATTCACTTAGTATTTTTTGAGATATAAGTTTTGACCAAAATTCACATTTTTACACCTTAATTCCATATCACTCATGGAATCATGGTATGCTTAACATATCTTCGTCCATACATCCCTAAATGCATTTCCATTAAATTTCAGCCCAATCTGCTCAGTGGTTTTGGAATTATAGATTTTTAACCAAAAAGACACATTTTCAGCCCTAATTTGCATATCACTGATGGAATCATCCCGTCATGAACAAATCTTACTTTACACCCCCTTAAGAATGTTCCCACCAAATTTCACACCAATCTGCCCAGTAGTTTCTGAGTTTAAGTTTTTTGACCAAAAATCACATTTTTTGACCCAAAACCCACATCCCTGATGCAATCACTTTCATTTGAACAATTTCCCAACTAGACACCAGAAGTAACATGACCACCAAATATCAAAGCAATCGGTCCAGCAGTTTTTGACTTTAAGTTGTTTACACACATACACACACACAGACAGACAGACAGACAGACACTTTGCCATGCCTATAGCACTACTGAACCTTTCAGTTCAGTTGTGCTAAAAACTAACATTTATTTACATTGCAATCATACCACATCAACTAAAACAAATCTAGAGACATAATCGAATGTCATTGTAATTATCGTTTACAAATATTACTATAAAGAAGGATTATTCCATTTCAAGAGAAGTTGAACAATCACCATTCTACCAACAAATTATTCTATTCTATTCCCGTCATTGAACAGGCTATATACTTTTGCCCATTGTAACTACAAAAATAATGAAAACTGCATCGGTGTCATCATTTCATAGGGCATGATACTCACCTTGAAATTAGCTATCTTGCCATCATGGCGTTTAGTCAATGGTAACACATCGGGTATAAATGCTTGGCCAGACATGATCCGTAAGGCTACTCTGCTTGCATAGAAAAAGAACCGATATGATGGACTTCCAAAATCATTGCTGAGATGTAGTAGTATCTAAGAGAGAGAGAGTGACATTTAGTATTAGAAATGCATGGTGTGCTTTATATGATATTGGCAGCAAAGTTATATTTCTTTGTCTTGAGGTGATTCGAGATGTGAAAATTTTGTCAGTATACTTTATATTAAACAATATACAGAATATATCATGATGTTCAGTTATAATTGATCATATCTTCTTAAGTTATGGCTGATAGGACAGCATAACATGTCATTTATCTTACCAACTAAACCTATAGAATCAGTCGGTAATCACACTTTTACATTAATACTCTGCAAGGACCTCAGCTTTCTCAAAAAAATGTTCAACAGTATTTAACTTTATTTAAATCTTAATTCTCACAGGATGAATCATGTTCAACATAGAATTTCACTGAATCATAATTATTACTAGTCTATAAATATACAATACACCATGACATCACAGGTTGCTGACCAAGATATTATTACCTGTACAGCTGTCAAAATGTCCATTTTCACCCATTTCTGCAAAACTACACACAAATAAAGATAAAGTTAGATTTCTAGTTAAACATTTATTGTGGTTTACGAGTAATACTGAAGTAAAGCACTTTCTCGCTGTACTACACTCATTTATAGCATTCATTTCAAGTGTAAAAGTAAACTCTTTCAATTGGTTTATTAACAAGCCTAGCAAGTGGCATTTCTAATGTGGTCAATTACCAAATGAAAGAGTATACTTTTACACTTGACATGGATGATATAAACAATTGCGGTACATACAGAAAACACTTTACTTTGATGTTATGGGTTGTATACTGTTATACAGGTCCAGCAATCTTTGACACAATCCAATGTTATATATAAATCCAAACCACTGAACATACTAAATGTATGGTGTTTGAATCATTCATGGAATGGATACATTTTAAAATTACACTCAACAATCATTATTTTTTGAGTAGAGTAGTGATCACACCTCTGACTTCAAGGGCATGAAAGGACCAAATACTGCAATGGGTGACATTAAACTCAGATTAAGGTCCCATCTTAGATTACAAACTTGTTGAATAAATATAGATCAGTCCAACTACACAGACTGTACACTTCTTTTTATTATCCAATTATTTCCTGAAAAAGTTTCTTTGTGCAGGACCAAAGCAAAGAAATAAAAGGTTTTTAAATTCAACCTCATTGTTATCCACTTCATATCACTTTATGCCAAACTCATTCTTATATGACAAATGATAAATTCCAGTTCCAAATTTCAAAAAATAAAAGAATTTCTCTAATTTATTTTTTTACCTCCATCTCCATTGACTGTCTCCACTGTGAAGGGAATCCGTTTAAAGATTTCAGATGGCTCAAGTGTTTCATTCCATAGGTCGTTATGAATCCATAACATACGACTGTTGAATTTATCATCTAAAGGAAACTTAAAGTTACTCTGAGAGAGAACACGTTGTAGATCATCTAAGTCAACATCAGCCATGTAAGACACTTCTTTATTGTTGTCTTTCATTCCACTCAGTCTAAGTAATGCTTCCTGTCCCTTCTTAGCTGCAAAACTGACAAAATAGAAAATACAAATGGAATTGAGTTCAATTTTGTTTCATTCCAATCTATTTGGAAGCACAAATAAAATGCCAGAGAAAGGCTGATAGATCTTATTTTAAAACTACACTAGCAGCAAATGGAACTTTTTTGAAACTACGTTGTTACATGTAAATATGTTTTGATTGCAATATTATACACACTGAACAGTAACAGTATTGTGTAATATCTATTCATATTGATTTTTGGGTCCGTACTACTTAAATCATTGTAAACTGACATTTTTCAAGGTTTAACCCTATCCAACTCTCCTATACTGTTGGCAGTACAATCTAATGTCTATGACGGACGAGTGTTGAGTGACAACTTAAACTGGTATACAAAATATCACCATCAATAATGATGTGAAATTCCACCTGCATTACTAATTCAAAAGTTTTGCATGCTTGTCTTCATATATAGCACAAGAACCAGGAAGATTTCATACCTGTAAAATTCTGTCATAACTTCCTTATAACAGGGTTCGTACACTTAAAGCAAAACAAAATTCCAGGACTTTCCAGGGGTTTTTCATCAGTTTTCCAGGGGTATTCATATTGATTTAGGCCATTTTCCAGGGGTGTCGACACTAAAGTATATTTTTTGAATGACATCTAATTGTCTGATGTGGACGAAAAAAATTAACAACAGTTCCCATAATATGTCACAAAACATTTTAAAGACAATCGACATTATGCAAGATGTTGGTCTCAAAACCACGTTTGCACGCTAAGATTCACGGAGAAACCTCTCTCCTACCCCGTAAGTAGCCGTTTCGTCAAGCTGGTGCATTGATTGTGTAAGATTGAATCGCAGCATACGTCAGTCTAATTCAGACACATCCAGAAAAGTAAATTAAAAACTAAAGTTTGTTCTCGTTATTGTATGGTTTGATGTTACTAGATTTATAAGTCAACTAAAATAATTTTTTTCTTCAAAATTTAGAATAAAAACGTCATTTACGTAACGAAATTTCGAGCTATGAATAACTGAATACATTCATTGCTTGCGTCTCGATGTTTATGTACGGATGCCACGAGTTGCGGAACATCGCGATTTCTCAACTCAACTTGACCATTGACGAATGTTACTGTACCGACAACATAAAACAGTAGTTTATTCTTTTAGAACATGTAACACAAATACCCATTTATCGACGACATAAAAGTCACAACCGTACTTTCAGAACCCGGAAATTCAACTGCACTTCCCTAGGCCGTAGCCCTAGTATCGCCATGTCTAGTCTGAGGCTAGTATGTCGACTCATGCGCCAAACTTGTAATAATTTCTAATCGTGGTTGATGCTTTGATACTCGCTACAATGTTACGATAATCTTGTAATAACAGACCTACTATTACCCCCGGCCGGGACTGTTTCAATATCATGTCCCTGAAATGACGACTGGGAGATGTATGGAGTAGCAATATACGCAAGATCGAAACAAACACTGCGGCGCCCATTCAACTAATCATAGGCACGGTCTGTGGGGCAAAGTGTCTCGTGGAACGATCGTTTGACTGTCTGGGTTCAATCGGTGTGAATTTTGATTCACCACCGTGGCGAAAGACTTTGAAAATATTTTCGCCATTTCACATTTTATATATACGAGATTCAGAATCATATGAATGGGTGGCTCGAGCACAGACATGACGATCATCAATATTAATCGATCGATTGATCATGATCATTTTCCAGGGTTTTCCAGGGGTAGGGCGCATTTTTCCAGGGTTTTCCAGGGCTTTCCAGGGAGGGTTTGAAATTCCAGGGTTTTCCAGGGTTTTCCAGGACCGTGCGAACCCTGTTATAATCAAGTTGTGATGAGAACGGAGGATTGCTGCCCAGACAGTCTAGAATAAATGCTGACATAGATGGTATACGAAGCAACTCACACTTCTTTAGTTCATTGCAGGCTGAGTTGTCTCCATCTGTTAGGTCCTACAAAATATGGTATAATTTTAATATATTAATGAAATGAAAACATAGAATCTCTTCTCAAATAATCCAGACACACACTGTAGATACAGTTGATCTCCAGCAACACATATTAATTTATTTGAAGTAGCGATACCTCTATCCATCAATTTTTAAAGTCAGGGCACAGATGGTTTTGTTTTAAAACAAAGCACGACATTTTTCTTTTAATTTTATAAATACATGTGAGAGCAATTGATTGATCTCCAGCCACAGTTCTCCTGTACACCATAAGATAGAGCGATATCTATAATAAGTAAAACAATTCATGGAAACTTCTTCTTTCAGTCTGATAAGGATATCATGAAATATACTACTTGCAGCAGAAATGCAAATAAATTGTGTGCTTCTGATAACGCCAAATTTCAAAACAGGGTGCCATTGGGTAGGCAGAATTTTTTTTTTTTTTTTTTTTGGGGGGGGGGGTGTTTGGTTCAATGCACCTGTAGAGGTCAACAGAGATTTCTCATCAATGTGTTCACACTTTCCATATGATATGTAGAAGACAGTGTGTGCTACACTGTATTCTGCCATGTTGTTTTGATGTCATCAAATATCACTATTTCTCTCACAAGAAAAAAGTTAGGGTCGGAAGTGATAAACTAGTTTGGGTCATGTTACCAGAACTAAAGAATTAATTTTTTTATATATATATTTGGGGGGGGGGGGGGGGGGGGGGGGGGGGGGGGCTAATACTGAATCTCACCATAAAGTCATCCTGTTGTGATATCTGCAGTGGATAGCCTGGCTCTGTCTCAGACACTTTGATATTGAAATGGTTCACCAGATCAACTCCATGTAGAGTGAACAATGTGAAGGGATTCTTATCAATTTCAGATGTGATCAAGAAATACACAGCTGCCATATGTTTGCAAGGATTACCATAATCTGGACAGCTACACCTGGCTTGCATGTCACTCCATCGATGGGGAAATAAATGCACTTTAGCCTGCAAACAAACATATGTAAAAGGGGAACATCACTCCACATAAAATAAAGGCATTTTCATAAACTTTGGGTCTGGAGAGTCATTGCATGATGTTACTTCACCTACATTATGTGCAATTTCAGAGAAACACCACAATTGAAGATGTCTAAATTGATGATTTTTGTTGTGGGCCACACTGCATCATGGGAGTCAGCAAAAAACATGTGCAACAGATGAACAATAAATATTCATGGGATGTCACTGAAGGTAAATCCAATAAGCACTAAAGAATCAGAATAATTTGCTGACCACAGACGGTGGACAGACATATGCCAACTACAGACTATGTCCATTGGTGGCTTATAATCAATTGTTGGATGATGGTCAGCAATGGGCAGCACCTCAGTTAAGCAGGGGGAACAGGAGTACCTGTCGAAAACATGTGTTTTGATAGTGTCAACCTCAGCATCACTCTTCTTACATAGAGACCTAGTGATTTTTTAGACGAGCACTAGACAAGTTCAAACTGAGACTGCAGTGGTAAGAGGCCTTTTGTAAGAGCCAACTCTTGGTCGATGATAACTAAAGATATATCATTATGGATTTATGTATGAATCATATTGATGGCTGGGTTTTGGTACATTTCTTTATTCATCATAGACACTGCCATTACCTTTTCAAGGAGACCAATAAGTTCATGTGGAAGTTCACCATTGATAATATGGCCATATAACAATGGATTCTGTTCTATCAGAGAGTAAACTGTCTCTTTTTTATCTTGGCTGAAATCTTTAAACAAGACAATCACTTGATATTGCATCTGTCCCTGTACTTTGGCTATAACCTGCAATAAAGTAATACACAAACAATTTGAATCACACAGCCAACAACGCTGCAACTTTAAAGGAAATGCTACTCCAGGAGATAAACATATTTCCATGAACTTTGAGTTCTGGAGAGTAATTACATGATTTCATAATTTTCGCTTGGTTGCCAAGATTCACCAAATTGAATCTCGTTTCACAATAATTGCCCTAGTATTGCCTCATGGGAGTTAGCAGACATGCATGTGTATAAGATGTTATTTTACAATCTAAGCATATCTCTACGCATTGTACATTTTGGTTTCTGTATTATACTTACCTGTGATCCAGTTATTGAGATGTTCAGAACTTTGCCAGTGTTAGCGTAACTTTTCCCTCTCCCCAACCTAGCGTTAGAATCCATTCGCCTGCAACATTAGCATAATGTCATATTCATACCAGATTTAAACTGAATGCCTTCCGTAAGGGTAATATTAAGCTTTTTGTTCCCACTCATAATAATTGCTGGAATGCAACAATCTTTGTTATAGTAGGCTATTAGAAAATCAAATTTAGACAACATTTCCTGACCAGAAATGCTTTTCTTTTTTGTTGCCACGTCTAATTACAAAAATATGCCAATAACTTTTTAAAACTGACAGCTACATCAATAATATTTTCAGGACATATGTACTTAGGTATTGCAAATGTATGTACCAAGTTATAATGAATTTGAAGTGTGCACTCTTGAGATATAGCCTAATTACCGAAAACCATTAATTATGTAAATTGCTCATTAATATTCACAGGATTTTTATCAAAACCTAATCAAGTCTTGCCGTTGCCCTACGGAACACATCTTCAAAATTTTGTTTGAATTGAGCAAGCCATTATGGAGAAAATGATGACACAGACAGAGAGACACACAGACAGACATAGACACACACACAGACTTCCACCCACTAAATACATCTCTTCCTTATGGAAGAAAAAATGAGTGCAAACAAAACAAACAACTATTAATCACATATATGTATATTCAAGGATTCTAAGTGATTTCAGTACTGTTTTCAACAAAACACAGAAAGCCAGCTGAACAAAATTCAAATCAAAGACCTTGGTATGAACAGGATCAGCCTATGCATAGACCTATGCATGTTCACTCTAGGGTCTGTTGTGTACAAAATTAGTCTAGTCTGTATACAGAATCGTTAGATTTAGAGACCACATTGGCATCCAACTAGTACAAAATAGAACTTACCCTAAAGCATCCAAGAAAGCCTTCCCCCATGCTGTTTTGCCATAAGTAGTCTGTACCATTCTCTCAGCTTTAGGTTGTGGCTGAATGAAGAAAGACATATAAGGTGTATATGAGGTACCTATGTGGTGTTTTTCTATTATAGTTTGGGGAACTCTGGCATAAACAGAGTGGGAAAATCTGGTAATTTGAATAGATTCCCATACCTAGTACCATATATACCCTATAGGAAACTGGTAAATTACCTGGGTATATAGGTAGATATTACCAACTTACCTAAGCCATAGATACTGCTAACAGAGAGGGGGAATCAAAGTAAAATAGAGCATGGATAATTGAAAGCATAATACAGAAACATAAAAGATCTTGGAACAGACTTCACTTACTCTACCATAATGAAACTCATCATTACATGATTACAGTACTAAACAGTTTGTCATTGTAAACAGTGGTAGAGAATTTAGTAAATTTCTGAATGATAGGGCCAATCTTATTTGTACAAGACCATAAAAGCTTGGACACCATTCTTCATGTTACCCTAAAATCACATACATACATACATACATACATACATACATACATACATACATACATACATACATACATACATACATACATACATACATACATACATACATACATATACATACATACATACATACATACATACATACATACATACAATGACAACAAACATTGTCATATTCCATTAGACAACATCATAAACTAGTTTTTCACTCTGGACAACGAGTGTGAAGCTACCATCATATTCATATTCATATTCACTTTCAAAAGTTGACCTCTAGCTCAATGTGAATATGATGATAGCTTCACACGTTCATCATCAGATTCGAAGTCTTCCGAATGGATACGAACAAGCGTTCGGGCCGCGGCAAATCACATAAATCCTTCATTGGCAGGTTGAAATCATGTGATTGTAGTTACTTTTCACTTGATTTGCGTGGATTTGCCAGAGTATCCAATTTGCACCATGAATTATTGTTGTCATATAAAAAACTAATTTGGATGTTTAGTATGCCTTTCCCATATCTTTGAAAATGAAATATCAATATTTGAATGTACAAAAAACCTGTGTGAGTAATGTAATAAAATACGGCTTGGCTGGGTGTGTTTTGATTTCCCGAAGTGTCGCTATCTTTGAAACCCTACTTAACACTTACACTGGTGAAATTTACACAAAATAGTGTTGTCAAGACCACAATTATCACAATGTATGTAGTTCCCTTGATCGGGGAGGGTCAACGCAATCGATTGTAAAAATTATGGTCCATGACAACAATAATTCATGGTGCAAATTGGATACTCTGGCAAAAATGAGAAGAAAGCATGCAAATCCACGCAAATCAAGTGAAAAGTAACTACAATCACATGATTTCAACCTGCCAATGAAGGATTTATGTGATTTGCCGAACGCTTGTTCGTACCCGTTCGGAAGACTTCGAATCTGATGATGAACGTGTGAAGCTATCATCATATTCACATTGAGCTAGAGGTCAACTTTTGAAAGTGAATATGAATATGAATATGATGGTAGCTTCACACTCGTCTCTGGACATTATTACACTGCATTTATATGACCTAAAGACATGAAAGATGCCTATCTAATCAAACTGTGCAATTTAACTTTTTATGGCAACTTGGCAAATACAACTATCTTGCAATCATCAAGGCTGCTAAGAAAGTTATAGCATGGAAGTATAACCCACGTGGTTATAGTAACCAACTCATGTAAAAATGACACATGCATGATGTAGTGACAGACAGTGGCCAGATGTTTTTTGGACATGCATGTTTGAGATGTAAACATTCATCCACACAGTACTGAATACTTCTATTGTTTAAGTGCTTTAAATCAACACAGGTTATGCACTTCCTGCCCCATGAATTTCCTGTCTCCCCCTAAAAAAAAACCTGTTGAAACAGCTATTTACACTGTAGTAGATCTTGTTTTGCCGCCAACTCGTGGGCCCCTACATACTACTAAATGCCCTCTTCACTTCACACCATGTCCACAAAACAGTGCCATGTTTGCTTCATTCAGATACAACAGAAAGGCAAGTTTCGTTACTACATGCTGAGTCTTTTTAAAATTGCAATGAAAATGTTACTACGCTCACTCGACCTTATTCTGCAGTATTGGGCATAGCAAGATCAACATCACCACACAGACTCACAGTTGCACTAACTAGGTAACATACTTTTGAGCAGTGATCGCGGTAAATATTTTTTTCCAAATACTATCAAATCCCAATTATTAACAAAGTGAAATACTATACCTGCGCACAACTGCAGCTTTCACCAAAAAATGTGAAAAAGTAACTTTATGTTCGTATTTACAGCTCCGGGGCTCCGCACGTGTTCCTCTCCGTTCGAATTATCCCCCGCGAAATGTCATGATGAGACAACATCCGGATTCCCCCAGCATGCCTTGCGATTCATTGACATCACGAACACTCAAAATGGCCGATGAGTAATGTCAACCTTCGACAATCAGTAGTCTATTTATTGCCATTTTACTTCCCCAGGAGCTACTTTGACGATTTACTCTGTTTCTTTGATAGAAGGACATACCCTCCAATTATCAAAGAGTCAGTTTCCCTCGGAAGGAATATATAATCGCGTACAGTTTTATGGTTATCAGCGAGACGAAGTGAAGTCGGAAGCGCAGCTGAGTTGTCGAGTCGTCATCATTCATTAGACATTAGCCATACATCGGGAGAAATTTTTGGATGGTGTTGAATTGCTCGTGAACATCAATAAAAATGAGTAGTGGAAATGAACAAATGTATACTGTGTCTCTCTCAGACGAGGCTGATCAAGGTGAGTCAATTATTTGTTATCAAGGTCATTTGACAGACTCCTGAATCATTCATCCGACTTCTGTTGACTGTTCAGTCTGTTGACTATATCAATTTGATTATATGAGCAAAGCCTACAATTAAACCGCCCTATCGTCAGGTCTCAGAATATTGTCTGGGAGGTTTGTGTGATTTCACGGGGTTCATATTTGTGTAAGACATTATTTTAGTAAAACTCATCATTCCTGCCATGGACTTGAATAAATCTGTATGGAATTTTTTTTAAAAATTGTATAGTATCTCATTTTCACTATGCATTTTTTAAAATAAAAATCCTTACACATTGATTCAAGTATATGTGGCTGTAGTAACACATCCATGGTTCTGCTGAGCTGTTTTGGTAACCTAATGTCTGTCTGTGAGACTGTGTGTACAGTGTACAACTGTCAAAACTCAAATATGCAAATCATCAATAATTTGTATATTTGAATTGATATCAGTTTATCATTTAGATAATCTAATACAGCACGAATATAGACAACTTACTAAATACAACAAACGCAAATTGTAAACGCAGAATTTCTTCCCCTATTTTTCTTTGAGAAGTGGATATTTGAAGTGACTGTTTTAATTATTATGTTTTGCATCACATGATGTGAAATCAATAAGCTACAGGTAATTTGTATTTAATTTGTAACCTCCCTTTGATTATGTCAGTTAACTTGACATTTCATAAACACTTCAACATTTTCCTAACATAACAGAGCAAAACGATTAATTTTATCAAATTTGTAATGTCTGTGCCATTATTGTATCACCCAGACATGGAAGCAGTATCTTTTTTCCTTTATTAAGTTAAAATGAAAGTGTTTGAATTGAATTTGTGGCAGTTAAAAAAAGACAGTAACAATGAATTAAGTCTTTGTACAAGTGCAGTGTGGAAAAGTGCTATAACATCATCACTATGTCATTTATTGTAAGTATCCTGAATAAAGCAATACAGGAATTTCCCAGACATATGTAGGAACATAGACCCGAGTGGAGTGTCTGTGGCAGGAATAGAGATTTTCACCTTAAAAGAACAATGGATATTCTGCTTTTGTGATGTAAATTTTAAATGTAAATCTGAATACTCTCATTTCCTTGGGAGTGTATAATTACTGTGTGGGGACTTGTCAATCTATATAAAGACAACAAGAGAGTTGTTCATGAGAATACTGAAATACATTGATTTACCTAGAGCCGTTAATATTATCCAGAGTTTAACATTAGTAATAGTGGTGGTCATATGTTAAAAAAGCACCAAATTTCTGTTTTCAGTGATCCATTTGGACCACTAATTTTTTGGGGGAAAATAAAGCACTTGTTCCAAAAAGTCTGTAAATCGATGTCAGATGAAGGGAGAATATCATATTCTTATGGAAACAAAAAACTGTTGGCTTACACAAACAACTGACTGAAAAAAGTTAATTTTGAACCCTGCTACTACCATATGAAACACTGTTCTTGCTCTCATGCTTGTCTTGATAAGGCCTAAAAAAAATTGTTTGGTTCCGGTTACCTGACCTCCACCTAGTTATTTATTGCCGACCCTAGACTTTTTTGTACATATTCAAGAGAAAACAAATAAAATTGTGCAAATTATGAATTCTAGCGAGAAATAGTGGATGTGGAAACTGACATCAACTTAAACAGACGATATAAAACTGTTCTTCCAATCTGTAATGGCTGTAATCTGATGGGAAGAAATAAATAACACAGATACTATATACATCATGTATAGAAAACATAACGACCTGAACTAGACACTCACACATGAAAAAAAAAATTAAAAATAAAATTAAAAATCTACCTACCCCACCTATTCTAAATTTGAGCGTAATCAAAACCACACAATTTTTTTAAAGGCCTAATATAAAGTGCTAGAAAGCCAGAATAGATTAGATTACATGTATATGCATGAATTCTGTATTCATATGGTGATAGTGTCATACACCAGTTACTTCCTTATCATAGACGTGTGTGCATAATTTATAGAAACCATCTGGTCATGAGGAATACATATATGTTATTGTGATGCATTGACAATGTATGTTCAAGGTTTGGAAATTAGGGCATCAAAGTACACTGTATGTTTTTTTTTTTGTTTTTTTTTTTACATCAGAAGGTAACACTACATCAAAGTACAGTTATATTTTATAAACAAAATACCAACATCATGAACCTATAGGGAAGATGTTGGAAACTGCATAGGATTGGCCAACAATCACGAGTTCATGGGAAAGGGGGGGGGGGGGGGGAATCTCCAGACATGCATACTGCAGTACTAGTAATATTGACAGAGAATTAATCTGCTGTTTTATATTTCCCTTCATAGAATTGCTACATGTGTATACATTTGTACATCTTTTGAATCAGTAGTATTTTTAATTGGAGTCTGGAGAGCTGTCAAGTTGTGTTTTTCCAAGGTTTATTGTCGTGGCACTCCAGATTGATTATCACCCCACAGTTCTGTTCAGTTTCCAACATGGCAATAATTATTTCTTCCCTAAACCATAGACAGTGAAGAAGACATATAATTTATCACCCAATCCAGGGAATGTGATTTGTACTACTTATCCATATTTATGTACATTTGCAATGAATGTGTACAAGAATGGCTATCAATAAATATCAGCTGTTTTTGCCCTCATTTATTGTAAGCATTTATCACATCAAAGTAACACTGTTTATATTTTTATCTTTACATCAGAGGGTAACAACACCATGAGGCAGAGTTCCAGCATGGGTAGTAGTCAGTTTGCCAGTACACCTAGTAGTACATGTAGTGATGATAAACTAACAGATGATGAAGCAGAGGAGAAGGCAAGACTCATCTGTCAAGTGTTGGAGCTACAAAACACTCTGGATGGTAAATCAACACCAGAATTTTTGAAATTTAGAGACATAATAACAGTAAAAAAGAGAAGGTCTTATAAGTTTGTACCCACAAATTAATATTGTGCTCTAATGTTATTCAGAAATGTTGTGAAATGGATCGGGATCAATATATTGTTTTCATGGGGATGTCAACTTTGAAAGAAAAGGGTGTATACACACTTAGACTGTATCAGATTATGATTGAGAATGTCTATATGGCAAATTGTGTTTGTACAGTAGGCACATGACTGTGCATAAAATATTAGAAATATTAATCATAAATGAAAGCACTGTACACTGCATGTGTTTGGAAATCAGACTGCGAGTCAAGTGAAAATAAAAGATCAATTCTCATGGTGTGATACAATTTTTCGGGGGGGGGGGGGGATTATTACTATGCAAAATTAACCATAGCTTTCTAATCATAGTTTGTTTCCAACTACATGTATATGTTTATTGAACAATTTACTCTTCTGATTTTCACCAAAATGATTAAATCAATTTTTCCAAGATATAAATTATCACCAAAACAGTTTTTCCTGTCTATATATGTAATACTAATGTATACAATTTGAACTCATGACTGCATGAAGAGAACAAATCTGTAGAACTATACTAAATTTTGATTATCATAACTTGATTAATAGATTTTTCATTCCCCAAAAAACTTATTAAGTAATGTGTGTGAAATTGTCTTGCTGACTCCTGATTGGCTGATTACCCCCATTTGCATATGTCGGTCCCACTGCGTACACCTGGTACAAACATATTTATACAGTGTGTATTAAACAGTGAAAGAAATTTTCAATCATTACTAAATCCAATATTTCATTTGTTGTTTCTAGATTTATCTGCCCGTGTTGATGCAGTCAAAGAAGAAAATCTCAAACTGAAATCTGAGAACCAGGTGCTTGGACAGTACATAGAGAATCTGATGTCAGCATCAAGTGTGTTCCAAACTACATCACCTAAGAGCAAGAAAAAATAGGTAAGAAAAACAGTTCCAAATCTACTTGCCCTATTAAACACAGTCATTTTGGAACTAGCCAAGAGTCAAGTTGTGTGGGGACTTTGACTATCGTCTCCCCACATGCCTAGCATTTTTCTAATGGTTGTGTAGTCAAATGTAAAAATAGACACAGTGATAATCATGATATGGCTGCTGCAATCTCCTTGTTAGTTCTAATCACATGGTGACGCCATGGACGTTATCCCACAGCAGGCAAATATGAAAACCCAATAAGAATTTGCACCGACTTTCTGACCGAAAACCATTAGGGTAATGCTACGTGTGAGGGAAGATGATTGCCAAAATTCCCACACAACTTGGCTTTTTGGGAGCAGTAAACTAGAAACTTTTGGTGTATTTCAGTCAGTCCTTCTACTACAGACCTTATTCGTGCAATGACATTAATTATTCATCATTTAATTTAATGTCTCCAAAACCCTAATACTCACCCTGTCTTCAAAGATATTAGAAAAAATAGATGAATTTGTAATATTTGAAAAATGAGACTGTTATAACTCCTGTGTGTATACGATATATTAGTGTTCCATTGTGATTGTTGTCCACAGAGAATATGTTTGGGGAAATTATAATAACAAAAAAATAAAGAGTTTTGTAAATTGTATTGATTACAAATATTCATAATGGTGAACCCAGTAGCCTATAGTGACCTTGCATAACTGTGACTGTGTATCGTAATATCAGCAATTGTGATCGTCAAGTATCAATAAATTTGTCAGTGAATTATGTTGCACGTCTATCCAGAAATCTTTAAAAACAACTTATTATGGACTGATGAGACAAAATCGTATATAAAAAGTAAAATTCATCATCTCAGAGTACTTTTATTTCTATTTAATATTTCAAGCTGTCTGGTTTTGGCAGCATATTTTTAAAAAGAGCTATCGTTGTAATGATAAATGATAGCTTGTCAAAGTTATGCCTCGTGAGTACAGATATGTGAAAACCAAAACTGTACTAATTAAATTTGAAATATTTTGCTCTCTTTGCAGACTAGTGGAGACAAGATAAGGACGAAATGAACGGTCATCAGCCATCTTGAAGTCTCTCGTGAGTCGTCAGAGTAGAAAGCGTAAAGAAGTCTGACAGCTTTAATGAAATACTTGTTAAATCTAGCACCTCATCTCAAAGCACTTACTTCATTGGACATTCTTTTTTTCAATCACTACATGTGGTAAATTGTGCTTCCATTTTGTTTCTCGGCTTTTTTTTAACAAGGCTACTTGACTATGTGCAATATTTTTGTCAGATATGAAACATGTATGTAAACTTATTGTATATCTTTGTAATGTGACTTCAATTACATGAAGTTATGCTGTGTAATAATAAGTACTTAGTATATAACTAAACCTTGTTGTAGTTAGTTTAGGAGTCCAAGATAGTTAATCGTAGAAATGTTTCTGGATATTGCTGCTGCTTTTCACAAATGTACACTGTAATCATGTTCTGAAATTATCTGAGTAGTGGACACTGTTTATTGTACAAGTACACTCACACAGTTACCGTTGTCAATTACTGTATTGTGATTTGAACACTTTGAATGCTGTAGAGCAGCCAGCACACTTGTATAGTGTTGCAACACACACTTGTACCAGTGTTTTTTTGGCAAAGAATTGGCAACTTCTGTGTAGGGTATCAGGAAAAATTCTGTACCTTGCTGCTATTAAAGTGGCAGCATACGTTGGGTTAGGAATGCTGGTTAATCACCTGGGGAACTGTTAGCAGTGCCGGTAACAAAACACAGTGTACTATTCAAGTTGTCTAGCAAGCACACCTAACCGAAACAATCTGATGTTGTCCTGTAGGCAATACTTTCATTATTATGGCGTACATTTGTACACATACAGGTTCACTTGCATGTACAACATCTATAGTGTCCAACTTTGCTGATGCACATACTTGTTCAATCGTGCATATCACTCAAATTGGCTGTTGCACTAACTTATGGAATGTTGTGTACCCAAATTTGGGTGCACAGTTGATGGTATCTCATCTTGCTAGTCAACACTAGTCATGTTACACTTTTGCTCACTCTCAAATAAAAATTGAAACGATACTTCTTGTTACACGTTGACTAGACTACATACATTCTGTGATTCCAATATGTATGAACAGTGCAGAGGTTTCTGGTATAGTATTAGTTTGGTTAAGACATGCAAAATTGTAACACTGAGATGTTAGACTTTGTTGTTTTGACAATTTGTGTTTATTGATGTATTTGAACACTTTGATGTTGTACCTTAAATTCTGCACTTGCACCATGTTAGTATTCAGTAAAATTGTTCAACAATACGATTTATGTCATATATACCGTACTCATTGTTTTTGCTAAGGGGAAGGAAACCCAGAAACAGAGGGGGAAAATCAGTTTAAACTGACGTAGTTCATCTTCCCTTGTACCACGATTCTGTTTGGGAACCCCCGATGAAGTGGCTGGTAAACTCAGGTAGATCTTACCCTCTCACCACACCCTTAGTAAAAATACTTACACTGTAAATGTACGCCATTGTGTGAGTTACAATCTTAGCAACTTTTATAAGTAGATTATTAGTATATAAATGTTTTAAGGGATCAACAGATTAGTCGTGTTTTAGAGATATCAAAAGTGGTAGATTAACCATAGAAGCTGTCTATGGATTAACACACTGTTAAGGCTACTTTTATCGAGACATTGAATGTTGAGATCTGTGGTTTCAACTGTCGACCAAAATATCAGCAGGGGCAACCAATTTGTTCACGCGCATAATATGAACACATAATAATGAATACAACTCTACAGTATTTTGGTAGTCATGGTAACATCTATCTGTACTATGTAGTAGCACTCTATTAGTATGTAAATGAGATGCAAATTAATATATAGTTGTATGTGATCTAAATTACTAGGTTTCAGTCTCTTGTGAACTTTTTTTGCCAATTTACCAACATTCGCACTGATGCATTTCTAACGTAAATTATATTAATTTTTGTCCAAAAAGATGATAAACTACAATAAAGGAACCGATTAATTTGATATGTTGCATTCCATATTTTTTTTTATTTTTTATTTTCTAATGTACAATTAAGGAGTTTCAAGTACATTAATTTTCAGCAGTACCTTTCATTTTACTTAGTGTAGATTCTTAGAACATAAGAAGCATGAATTGCAGTCAGCAAAATGAGTCCAATTGCCTTGCTAGTAAATGGGTATACATGATGAATGACTTAGTTATGTTCTGAAAAAGAACCAGTTTACCAGAGTCTATGTACATCAATTGCATACAATGTATTATGTAGGTTAGATATGGTAACTATTCTGTGATAGACCATTCTAGAATTCCCCTTCACTGAAATATTAGCAGAGCAGTTACATTTTGTTAAATTTCTGTTAATTTTAAGGAGTACAATCTTGCATACAAAATACCATGCAATCATTTCTAATGCTCAGAATACAGCATGCTACAGGTCTGATGTGTGGCCATGTCTGATATTTCTGTAACCCAATTGTATAAGATGACGTTATCAACAACTGTATTGGCACACGTTTCTTGTTGCCTTGGATGTCCTGTTGGTGACCGTGTGTATGTAGGATTTGAAATATCCATGTATCCATCTGACATCTGGACAACCATAGTGTGTAAGGTACACCGTGACGGGGCGCCCTCACACATCGGTTGGCAAGAGGAGGCCGATGAGGGCGGAACAACATGACATATCTTACTGTCTATGACTACCACAATTCCTTGAATATAATGAATTGTTCATTCTGATTATATCTTATCACCAGAGATGACTAACAGGACAGTGACATTAAATATGAATCTGATGCTTGGCAACTGTTGCTATAGCTACATTACCACATACTTCATCGGTTACTATAGTGACCACATGCTTGGCAACTGTTGCTATAGTTACCACATGCTTCATCTTATACCCACTGTCTGATATTATGTATGACATGTACTTCATTTTTAGTAAGTTATATAAAAAAGACATCGCAATGCTAAAACAGATTTTTATAAACCTTTATTTATTATGTACACATTATGCAACAAATAAATCATCTTGTGTCCCACTAACTTGTTGTAGTTGTATTTTCTTTCTGTGAATTAACCCATGTTAATTACCAATTTCTGATCAAAATGTTGGAATTAAGCATTATCCCAAAATTTAACACTTGCATTCTTCCCCCTTCATGGCCCCACCCGTTGGAGATCGTCACAGACAAATAAAATTATGATTTGTTCACATAAATAATTCCATTCAAACATTGATATCCTTTGAGACCTTTGCTACAGTACAGAACTAAGATACCATTTTGATCCATGAACATAAAGCCCAAGCACATATCTTCTATAAAGTCTTGAAATTAAGTATTTTGATTTATCCTGCTTTTGCATGCTTCTACCGGAATATACAATTTAAAAAAAGAAGAAGATTGTAGCCCTATCTGCTAGCTCTGGTTTCTCATAAACAGTCACAAACATACTACGGTTATTTGTACAAAATACGTTGCCAGCATTTTCTTCAAATCTTGATACTTGTGTATACTGTATGCCAAGAAACATGCATCTGGCTGTGATGACATGAAATGTCGCCTCCACTAGGAACAGCCTCTGAGTGCAACATTCAGTACTTCACTTCAGTTCAACTTGGCGAGTAAAAAATCCTGGTACTGGTATTATTATTATTATTACAGCTGGCTGCCATCTCCCACATATGCTGGTAAGTGTTACATGCAATATATACATTTGTAGGAACAGAAAACAGAGAGTACAGATACTGTAGTGTGAGCTGTCCATTTTCTACAGAACCCTGTATGCATAGAAGTCCATTAGTCCTTTGCTCCAATTCCAACTCATTATCAGAGATACGATATAGATGATTATACACGCTATCATTGCTGGGTATAGTAATACAACTGTTTTCTTCAAGAAAGGTAATGCTGAGGAAAAACAGAAACATGGATTTACTATTATAAAAGAGATTCGATCAGCATTCTGTGATTTAGAATAAAGAGGTTTAGATGCACATATTTATGCGTGTTCTATTCACTTAGCATCAGTTACACGATTTGAATGCAATGTATGTCTTGTGTAGTAGATATTGCTATGTCAAAAGGGTGGTCTATAAGTAACTGTAAATGTAACTTAAGTTTTTGTCATTTTCTTCTATTACATGTCATCATCTTGATATTAAACATGAAAACACCCCTACATAATGGAACATCCCATGGACTTTAGCCTTATAGACTTCCATTGTAAAAGATGACCTCTTTTGACAGAAAATCACTCTTTTGGATGTAATTTGAAAACCATTGATCGGATCGCTTTTTATGGGTTGTACATACTTACATACACACAGACCAAACTTGATGCCTATAGCATGATGAACCTCAGCTCAGTTGTGCTAAAAATTACCTACAATTTGTCACTTCAGTAAACAGAAAAATATATAAAATCCAACTTGGTTATCATACTCACCACTGTAGCCAAGGAATGTGATGTAAATGTAGTAACTAACAGCAATGAGCCAAAGACTGTTACCAAGGAAATAGGAAACAAACCAATCATGGGCAATGACAGCTGTGAGATATGAATACAAATAATCTATGTCAACAAGATTGATTACTGTGTTGAATAACTTACATAGCATTGGCGGGTTAATTATGGTACAACAATTGTGGCCTGGGGGAGTTATATTTGAAAATGTACTATGGATGTCACTGATAACACTTTTGCCTTATCTTTTGTTTTGAATAAATGACATATAACGTAACATATTTTTCTGAACCCAATCAAATTTAGAAATTAAGAAACAGTTGCTACATTCAACTCCTACTGTGTGGCTGAATGTTGATTTTTTTCTTTTAGTTTCTGGCTGAAATGTAGACTTTTGACCCCAAATCTTTGAAATGTTGTAGTATTTTTGCTTGTAATTTGAATCTACCAGGGTACACTATTGGTAGTAGGCATTACCTTGCCAGGTACACCCCCCCCCCCCCCCCACCTGGAGAGATGTAAACAACATTAGTGTATGCACATACACTATTTATATCAAATGGCTGGACTCAACTTGTTCAAGCTATTTCTTAGTCTAAGTCTTTTTCTGCTGGGTTATTGTACTTGCTTTTCTTTCTTCTTCTTTTTAAAAAAAGGGAACAAAATGTCCTACATTCAGCCATCAATTCATGTTACACTGTACACTAAACATCTAAAAATTGCTGAATCACTTACGTTTCAGGAAGAAAAGTTGTAAGAAATGCAGTATCATAAGCAGTGGAAAGAATGCATTGAGATGAACATCAAAAGCATAACCCCATTCCACGTCCTGTGGGGAAGCACTGCTTGGACTCCTCAGATACTTGTTAGTTACAAACCTATAGTGTAAACAAAACATACAAAATCCCTTCAGAAATTAACATCACAATGTAACCAACCACCAGTATGGAAGGATTTTGGAGATTTAGGTTTCATCAAAGCTGTTCAATCGGCCTTTGCAAAATTTGCCATGGTGGCACTCGACTTCCTGTCTGTGTGTACCTTGGGGGGTATACATGGTATAGGTTACTTGGTTAATCATAGAGCACTGCTGCTTTCCTCGATGTCTGAACAATATGAAAAACATCCCTGATTTACACTTCTACAGAATACCAAGGTTAAGAAATGATACTATGAGGCAATGATACCCCAAATTTTAGCGAGGGCGCTGTATTCTCAATTTCCTGTTTGCAGTCTAGAATGGCCTATTCTCATGATTACCTGGAATATAATTTTACCACCTAGGTGACAACAATCACTGAATTAAAACTAGCTTGGGGAAAAGTCTTCTTTATATCACATTATCAAACTGATATAAATTCTCATACAGATATGTATCGCTACAGCACACAGCAGGATACAACTTATGCATTACAGGAGATTTCTTCTTAGCTTGCAAATGCTACTAAGCAATGTATCAAGATCAGAGAGACCAATGACCAGTTTTCATATTGTTGAGATTGACACAATAAAGATAACACACGAATATCCTTTACACAGTGTCTGCTCTGTATTTTGTTAAATAATAACAAAAAACACAATACAAACATAACAAAATGCAAAGCAGACACTGTATGTCATGTTTGTATGTTATCTTTACTATGTCTATCCAGGAGGGTCTATGTCTACCTCAACATGAAACCTTGTGATCAGTCTCACTGATCGTGATACATTGTTTAACAACATTTGCAAGCTAAACAGAAGTCTTCAGTAATACACATACTGAACACATAATACTCAAGTCTGCACTGTTTGACAGATGGCTTGAATAAATATTTGCATCCTTCTGTGACAAGTGGATCTGAATACATGAAACTTACCAAAGAGCACTGGCAACAATGAGACTAACTCTAATGGATGGCAGGAGAGTGTGAATACATGAAACTTACCAAAGAGCACTGGCCACAAAGAGACCAACTCCAATACAGTCAACAAATATCACCCATAGCAAGAACTTGAAAAATGCCAACACATGAAGTTTCAGGACAATAGCAAAACCAATTGATGACACTAAAAAAAAGAAGAATGTGTAATTTTTATTTATTTTTTACAAAAGTACTTTCATGCAATAATCAATATCTATAATGCAAGAAAGAATGTTCATAGTCAGAAAATTTCGATTCACAAAGTCAACACAGTTCTGACGGCATATCCAAAATTTCTGCTGCTGTTGAGAAAATTTGTGATTCTCTTCCAACTGTATTATGAATTACACACAGAAACAAGTTCACTATATTCATTTGTTTTCAATGGAATGATGAACAGATTTCTCTTCAGGATTTACCATTGACTACTTCCACATTTGAATGTCATGAACTTCTGACTATTAGTTTTTAAAACTTGAAATACTTGTAAAAAATATCATACTTTGAAATGTTACAAGCAATGGTCATGTTTTAACCTGTTACAGTAACAATAACACGAAACAACAAAAAATTTTGTTTCCTTGCTGTGGAATAGTATTTTTTAGTGGTAGTTCCAAACTCACAGCATAAATAATTTACAGTATATTTCGGCTAAAATCACTCAGCCTTCATCAGCTGTTACTGTAAATTAGTTCAGAACTCCATGTACTACTACACAACAGGAAAGTTTGCTTACCACAAAGACAGACACTAAGCAGAACAAGAAAAGCTGGATCATCACGGGCCCACTGATCTTTTGTTTCTGAAAATATATAAGACTTTGCCATAAGTCAAACTGATTTGATGGGATCTTAGAAATGACCTTTCCAAATGTCTAAGTACTATGTTGATTATCAAATCTTTTTTCCACAAAATGACATAGTCACATATCAGTGTAAGTTTAGCTTTTCTTCCTTGAATGTACACATAATCAATGTGCTTTCATTGGAGGAACAACAACAGTATTTTTTCAATAAATAGAACAAGATACTTTGACGTCTTTTCTTTTGTCGGGTATACTCTTTTGAGTTGGAATAGGAACGACATGTAAAACCAGCAGTCAAAGACTGAACTACCCTATTGTTGTATAGAATGCACAAACACATAACTTGCTGCTAGATAGACTGCAAGATATGATGGTTGTTCTACACTCATCTGCCTTGAAAAGGGTAGACTGATGAGGGCGCCCTGACAAAGTATTTTACGTTACAGACTACAGAAATGATAAAATTGTCCTGATATTCCTACAATGACAATTTGACATTACATTCATAATAAATAGTAAGCTGTAAGATACGTCATGTCTTTGCATCCTCACCGGCCTCTTCTGGGAGGATACCCTGCCCAAAATGAACCACTGTTTTCAATGCCCACGCTACACGACCGGTCGTACGACCAAATTTAGGTCGTGGATAATAGTAGCATATACTAATACTAGTAATAGGGGCTACAGTAAGAAATACCCGGATGTTCGAATGATCTTCGTCATAGGTTGCTAATATTAAATCATCTTCTTTACTCATATTACTTTTCATGAGTTATTGAAAACAGTGGTTCATTTTGGGCTGCATATGTCTTGGAGGGGTTGACCGATGTGTGAGGGTGCCCCGTCAGCACACCTTACAGACTAAATGAACAGAGTCTAAGATGGCAGTACTGTACTTACGTTTTCTGTATTGGAAATTTCTGTACCTGTAAAAGGCATAAAGAATACAAATTAACATATCATCTGACAAACAGGAATTAAGAATAAGTGTGGTAATAAGTTTCACACAATAATCTACTGGTAAGCAAACCCCAACTACATGTATGTAACTCTTCACTCAAATCTTGTAGTGTTTGACAATGGTAATTTGACTGCAATTCACAGCTTACTTATAAACAAAAGATATGGAAAACTGTCAAATTAATTCAATACACTGCAGAGATTTTCAAATGGAAAAAAAAAAGATCAAGATACTTGAATGACATCAACACTGGTATGTATGCGACAACCAGTATTGGTGCTTGTACGTCTACAATACAGATTTGTGCCTCAGTAGTACTGGTAAGAGTGACCCTATTTTTTTCTTCTGTTTCTCATTACCCGACCGACCCAAATTATCAGCTCCGACATCATAACAAAAGAATATTTTTATTTGCACCCAATCAAAATATTTTGTGGAAGAGCACCCTCTCTGGCAAAAATAAGCAAGTGTCTAGACTGCCACTTGCTCGTCCCAAAGTTTTTTGTACTTTTCTCTCTCCATTTTTTCAAAGCTTCAACAAACTACAGTCTAGCATTATTATGTTGCAAAGACTTACACTTTTTGAGGTGAAATAAATAAATACAACATCTGCCAGAGAGCAAATTCAAAATCCATTTGTTGAAACTTGAATATTCTTCTCAGGTACTTGTGTCGCTTGGCACCTGCCGTGTGTCTGGCCTGGAGTCGTGGATTATTCAGTCCAGTTGGACTAGGTGGAGGGGATGTCTCCACTTTGTGGAGCAAAACTGAACTTGTCAACATTTCTGTAATAATAACAATTAGTATCAACATAAATATATTTCATGTACCATGGAAAATTCTTATCATCTCCATAATAACATTTGATGAAGTAGTCTCACAAACTGTAGCTTGATTTTATTATTTACATGACAATTTTCATGATCTCAGAAGGACGATGCAGTCTGATGTACACAGTATTATTACGCAGTTTGTTATTTTTTTTATGACGCAGCCAGTGAATATATGAATTATCAATACAATGTAATGATAATTGATATTTACTATTTAGGCAGCAAATTTAATATTAATTTTGTTAGTGGAATATATGTGCATTACTTCAGAGATAACACACTTGAAAACTGTTTATGATATATACTTCATACATTTTTCAAACCCTGAAATAATTGTTGCACAGTTTTTTTTGTAAATATTACTATTCCTGCATGACTCATTTTCTATATGGATAAATCTCTGAATCAGTGAATACTAACATGACTAACCCTGGGTGCAGTGCCCAACGTTTACACACCTCTCTTACAGACACACTCACCTGTTGTTTGTCAGCTTCTGAACAGACTGTGTTCTGTTGAAAGCACAAATATCGTTTCTTATCCTTGCAGTCGTATTAATTCTCCGTTATCCTTAATTCATTCGATTTACTATTAAAAATGTGTTTCACGATCCCAACACAGCTCAGTGTTGACGTGTTGAGCCAACAATCTGACTCATCTGCGCAATGGTTTGACGCATTACCCAGTATTCGTCATTCAAAATGGCTGCGCCCTAGTGAAATTATTTTTTTTCTCTCCTTCACTGAAAAACGCCAACTGTAAATTAGGGGAAATTTGAGAAAAGTATCAGGACACTAGCTTTTGATTTTGATATTTTGATTCGGTGGAATCGCCGTCATTTTCAAAATGCCGAAATATTGGGACGATAGACCAGAATTGGAAGATAAAACACCGTGTGCCGGAGTTCGAGAAGATCTCAAGAACTGTCTGCTTGCCAGTGATTGTGTTAGAAAGGTCAGGCTCTGTACCGACACTAGTCTAGTTCCAGACAAGGACAGTAACACGTATTAAATACTTCATCTTAATCCCAAAGATGAAGTATTTAATGCGTAATACTGGCCCTGTCTGGAACTAGACTATACCGACACTGGCAGTGGGGTAGACGGATAGTAAACGATAATTAATAACTATATCAATATCAAATGTACATCTGTTTATACATGGATGTATTTTTATACCTCCATGGTATAATTTAGTGCTAATACATCCATGGTTTATGTTACCTGTATCACTCACTGAAATGCCCCCTGAATCCCAAGACTATTTAGAAAATAAACCAAGATAGTCACAATTGGGGGGGGGGGAGGGCAGTTGTTTGCAAGATTCTGTGCTTACTTAATTAAAGCAATGGTAAGATCGTTGCCTTTCAGTTCAGTTAATTGAAAGTCCTCCAGTATCTAGAGAACCACAGTGACATGTGTAAAGGGAAAACACAAGAACAAAGCAGACATTCACAAAAAGGCAAAATGAAAGAGAGAATGGTGAATGGTAACAATCAGGGGTGAACAAATCCACTGGTCCTGGGTCCAGGACTAGCGATTTTTTTGGACGGACCTGCACAAGTTTTACCTTGTACCATTAATTCTTTCAGCAGGACCACTGGATTTTTTAAGGCACTGGTCCAGGGACCACCAGTTCACAAAATGATTTGTTCATCCCTGGTAACAATTCTTTATATGTACTAGTAAATGAAATACATGTAATGACTGTAAAGAATGTGTTCATAACAAAAAGAGCTACAATGCTTACATGTACATGTACATGTACTAGTTACCTGCTGCAATCTATAAATTTTGATCAACATGCTCATTTATCAATAATAAAATAGACATATCATGCCGAACCATTCATATATTAATATTAATATTGATATTAATAGTTTATCTGTAGCTCTGATTCTAACACATTATGTTATACTGTATAGACCATATCACAAAATGATAGTCAAGCGTTCTGCTTTGGGGCTTGCCCCAGAAGGTTTTTTCAAACCAGACACAGTTCTACTTCTGCTTTGGGGCTTGCCCCGAAAGGTTTTTTTTTTTTTCAAACCAGACACAGTTCCACTTCTAGACAATGAAGCTTGAGTTGAGGTACTACAACCATTATTCTTTATTTACAGGATGGTAAAACTCCAAAAGAATGTCTACGTCTAGGTGAAATTGACCAGGAGTGTAAAGCTTTACATTTTGCCTTCTTTGAATGCAAGAGATCTTTGGTGAGTAGCCAGTTTCATTTAGCAAAACTGATTAAATGAAGTAATCTAGTAATCTCGGTTTTTACTTATAATTATAAACATATAAATAATGTAAATAGTCAACAGTCAATACAGCCTACATTGCGTTTGATACTGTATACGTTGTATATTGTGAGAGAATTTTTTACCTCTGTTCATTAAATTTCTTGACCAACAGAATAAGTTTGAACAGCAGTTTACATAATATATGTAATTGTATGCAATACTGTAGTCTTGTGATATACAGTGTTCTCCTCTGTGAAGATTGCAAGGATGGCAGCTAATTTACATAATTATACTCTTATTATGTATAAATTAATGGTATAATTTGCATAATGGTTTATGTGTAAATTAACATGGTATAATTTGCATAATGGTTTATGTATAAATTAACGTGGTATAATTTGCATAATACTTTATATATAAATTAGCATGGTATAATTTGCATAATAATCTATGTATAAATTAACATAGTATAATTTGCATAATGGTTTGCATTATGATCAGAATATTATAATATGTATGTGATGGTGTATTAAACATTAAAACATACTCAGTCACTCATACTCATGAACATTGGGATTAGCTATTTTTCGTGTGAGAGCAGTTAAAAATTATTAAAAGCTCAAGGATGGTAGAACACTTTTGAAGCACAGCACAAACCTGCCAAGTATGGTGGCCTGGGTGGCAAGGGCAGTATTATCACTGTGCTTTCTCTTTAATGGGGGAGAATGCTGATATAATTTTCATAGAAACTCAAGGATGACATACAATGGTTTCAACAAGTAATAGTAAAGTAAAAAATACCCAATATGCATCATGACTCTACCCTAGAATGAATCTAATAATAATACAGTTGCTTCAATAGTCACAAGAATAGACTTGACCTCTGTGACTGTACCACAATATACATACCCTATATGCGCAGCACCATGGCTCTAACCTTGAATAAATCTAACACAATTGCTTCAATAGGTATAACAGTAGATTTGACCTTCTCTCTGACTGTACCACAAATGCATAGTAGTCAGTCAAGGTCACAGATACAAGTAGAGTTTGTTAGGCCACTGTGATAATATGCTTGAATACAATGTATTGTTTGTACCTGTAGCACATACTTCTTCTTTACTCTCACCTTGTGAATAATTGAGATATTCTATTTACTTTTTTCCCCCCAGCTTGACAACAGACAAAGGTTCAGAGGTCGTAAAGGATATTGACCTCTGTGTATGATAAATACAGGACAGTTCATTGCAAACCAAGCAACTTTTACATATCACCAATGGAAATAAGGATCTTTTGATGTGTAACAGCCATTGCGATATACAAACTACCAAGTACCTGTACACATACCACAAGGAAACACTTAGCCAGGAACCTATACCCAATTCTGGACAAATTTGTACCTGTCCAAGAACAGCATGGATGCCAAGCTGTAGTTTTACCATCACCAGCAAATTGATCGATTCATCTTTGTACATAGTTTTACTTTCTTCCATTATTTTCCTGTAGTAGACATTAAAGCTTTCAATCCAGTCACAAATGGGAGTGTATGTTTTTTGTTGATTTGGGTCAGATTTTCATAGCTGTCACAAAAGTATGTTTTAGGGGAATAGACAACACATAGATTCATTGTTGTGTACACTCCTATCACTTGTTACAAAGTTATGGTTAACAGAAGTGCTAACAACCTTGAATAAACAAGACATTGGACCACAATATCTATCTCTCTGTCAACAGCCTTGAAGGAATCTCATTGAAACTCATGTAAGTTAGATCGCCCTCAAACGGCTAACCTAATTGGCTGCCATCAACAACTCAATGGATGTGTTGTTGTGTATTGTAACAAGTTGACTTTCCACAACACATAGGGCTTATCAAAAACATGAACTTCCCACTAAGAATATTTGGAATGCTTTGCTCTGAAGGTATGCCAACATCATTATGTTGAAGCACCTTTCAACAACTTCAAAGTTAAATTTGTCATGGGGCAGCCATGTGAGAAAAGCAATCAACATTGAAAGTATAAAAGGAACTCTGTGATTGGTCAATTTGCTGCTGAATAATAATATGTCATAACCATTTGAGGATGATTTAAGATATTTAAATTTCAATGACTTTCCTTCAAGGCAGATGACTGAGAGATAGATATTATAGTCACAATACCTTGATTACTCCAGATGTGTGTAGTCAATGAAACCCACTTGGCAAGTGGTCCAAATGAGGAAACCCCCACCAATTAACAATATATCTGAAGACTGTCGCGAAAGTAACTAATAAAGAAAAAAGGCACTCGGAATTTGAAAATACAAAACTTTTATTTGTAGCACATTGAAATACAAATCATTTGCTTTATTATTGGTGTCTCGCAATTCTTTACAGCAGTGTGGATTTCCTGAATAAAGTTATTGCACATTGTAAAAGAGCTATGCAATAGTATACTGAAACCATAGACGATGGAAAGATTCTCTTTCCAAAATCTATCATACAAACATCACAACATCAATCAGGAACGTCGCCAAAAAAAATCAAACCACAAGTGAGAAAACTAACATAACTATTGATATATCGCTTTGTATGTGTAATACCATAAACCAGAAAAAAATATGGATAAACTTACAAAGACCTCTATGAAATAAAACATTGTCAAATACTTTTTTCTCACAAAGGAAAAACGTGCTTATACTTGCTATAGCTAGGCATAGCTACAGCTTGTCTTATATATTATGAAATGAATTATGTTTTGAGATAATCAGGTATTAAAGGCAAGGACAAATAACATTTTGTAATTTAGCCACTTTTTGTGATAATTACATAAATAATAATTACAAACAAATCTTTTCATGAGTGTTTATACAGTTTACATAAAAAGATAAAATAATGTGAACAGAAATTTGAGTTAACATTCATGCACACATAACCTGGACTAATGTGCATATGTATGTATACATGTACCTGCATGCATGCATACAAACAAACAAACATACATACATACATACATACAAACAGACATACATACATGCATGCAAACATGTATGTGTATAGATACATGCACACATACGTATACATACATACATCCTGTTTACATGCATGCATACATATGTACACACACACACACATACATGGAAATTAACCACCGCAGGAGTCTGCCCATAGTACCCTGAAATCAATCTAGAGTGAAATACCAGCTGTATATATAGGCCAATACATAGGCACACATAAATAGCATACAGACATACAAGCTCTCATTCATGAATATTTCTGACAGAAAACAACACATCACCATATAAATTAATAACATTTAAACAAAAATGTAAAACAAGAATGTGCTTTGGAAACAAATCTATAACTTTTCACAAAAGTTTCACAACCAAAATATTCACTAGTTTCTGAAATAAAATCATCATAACTACTACAGAAAACTGAACATAGAACTCAAACATATCTATGTTGCCTAAATCTCCAAATGTACATAATAACTTTGTTGATATTGTTAAAATAAAGTATCTTAGAAGTCTCTGTTTATACTATTTTAAAAACTCTAGAGAAACAACTATATTCAAAAATTAAAACTGGCAAAATTTTGAAAGTTTGCTGACTTTTTTTACTTTTGTTACATGTCGGTTTAGTCTGTAAGATACGACATGTTGTGCCATGTCTATTAGCCAGCACCCACAAGTAAAGAGAAGATGGATATTAAACAGAGCTGAATGATATGGTGTACTTTGCAGTCTACGTGTTGGTCTAACATTATACCAACTCTACACTGCTAGCAAAGTCTCATGAAATATTTGAGGAAACATATGAAGACATACTGACCAAGAAGACTATTGGTGAGCTCTGACTTGTTTTTTTGGCACAGTTCAGATTAGGATTAGAATGTAGGTGTTGAAACAGTTTACTGGCAGACCTATAGAAGAAGTTGGTCCTGATAAAAAAAAACAATCCTATGAAATCCTGCTTGGCTCTGTTGATAAGAGAACCATGGCCTTTAGTGGTGCACTCAGCAACACTGTTCTATCATCAAAGCTTGTATAGCTTCAAAATACCCATTATAGGGAAATCCTATGGAGATGTTGATTGGTCGAAATGAAATGTAGATATAGTACATCAGATTATTCAAATGAAGTCATTATGCAAGCTTGTAGTACTCAAGAAGTATGATAATTTATGCTAATTTATTCAAATATTTTTGCATTTGAGCACATTCAGAGCAGTATTTGGATTATAGAATTTTTAAATAGCAGCATATATAGTTGTAGCTCATATAATGATATTGCAGAGTCACTCGTACCAGTAAATTCACAAACAAATTCAAATTCAACTCCTAGGCTATCTGAGGTGCGAAACTAGTCAAAGATTCACACAGTTGTTTTTGTGCTCATTTACTGGTGATAGATTCATATCATAAACAGCAATTTCTAATTAAGTAGTTGCTTTATCTTCAAAATTCAAACAAAAATTAAATGTTCTGAATAATGACATAGAATTGATATCACAAAATGACTAATGCTGAATTCAATGAACATATCAAGGCAAAAATAAACGAGATGTTTGTTTCTGATAACATATCTTCAGAAAACACGATAGGTAGGTTCATTCTATTTCTTCTATTTTTTCTAAGAAATTGCTTCAATGCTAAGGCAAGATACTAGTTGGTCGCAACACTTCTATGACGGTTTGATGAGGTGTAAAAGAAGTATTAAAATGAAGACAATTATATATTATGTACACAAACACAATATGCAGACTGTGCTGTTCAACTTAATCTTAAAAGACGAGGTTTCTCTGGAATAGGATAATAAAATTTTGAAACTTCGGCAAAAAAAATTACATGGAAATAGAAGTAAATTCTCACCACTTTTACATTTTTGAATGTAAAAAATATTTAGGATTGGTAGCTTAACTAGTGTTGGGCAGGTTATTGGAAACACATTTTTTTTATTCGGCCTAATTAATGCATATCATTCAAATGTACAGGCTACCAAAATATACTTTGGAAAAAATGAATGATTTTGCCATCTTTATAACAACTCTTTCAGACACCCTAATGTTACTTTACACAAGTCATTCCCCGACGAAATTTCTTTTTAAAGTAATTTGAGGTTACAGGTGAGTGTCTTCAAAACTGCAAAATATATCTTTCAATTGTTCAGTCCTAATGGAACATCTTTGACTATGTGTCGATGTATTCAAAACAAAACTTCACACTTGTAGTGGAGTATACTGTATGTAAAATATTTGATCACTTTCAATGAAAATAAGCTTTCAGAATTACCAATACAGATTGAACATTTCTCTGTACTTACTAACAATACACTGTGGAGAGGCACTGCAATTAAAATACAACATACGAGGTATCACAGACTTTCCATGGAGCTATGTGTAATGCTGAGTATGATTCACATATTTAGATATTAATGTCCAATATTTTTGGGGGGTTCAACCACGGAAAATACTAGTAGTGTCATAACCTTTAGGTCATGAGTATTTTCCAGCTGAATGAAGAAAAATATCGGCGAATAATATAATCATACCTGGGCAAGATTATGTTATGAAAAATTGGTCAAAATAATAGTGATTTTCAATGTTTCTAATCATACTTTGAGTACTGCCGACCCAATGACATAAACATGTTGTCATGACAGAGAATGATCAGGTTATCAACCCCATTTTCTTTTGAATGCAGTCAACTTTACTTGTGTGTTGTATAAACTGTGACGTCAGGTCAGTGTAATAATCTCTCATCAGAGTAAATACCATCAATCCTGAATAAATTGAGTAACATTGATAAATTATTGCTGAATAAGCAAATAAGACATGCTATTTATCAACTAATCCCTATATCACTGATTTCATTTTGGTCTTTTCTGATTTTTCTGTATTATTCTCACACTAATGTACTCTATCACTATGTATTCCTGTTTATCTCTGAGATATATATATATATTGATATACACTATCCTTGCAGCATTGAATTACAATGTTAATAAGAACAAGAAAGTCAAGTTTGAAGTGCTTATCTGAGTGTGATAAAGTTGAAATTCACTTGACGTATTAAACATTACAATTACTTGGCAATGAATCTTATCAAACAGCTGTACATGTATTTGACCATGAAATCATCAAACTGTATATCATACATTCAGATCTACCTCACTACAACACATTGATGGTGAAAGTATTTCTATACTCAAGAAATCTTACATAGTCATTATATACAAAATACTTACAAAAGTCCACAAAAGTTGTGCGAGTAAAAACTTTTACTGGGACAAGGAAAATATGAGATATACTGGTAAATGTGATAATGCTTCACTAAAGATGCCCTCAATGACCTTTGAAATGAATTGTTTCCAAGGTGGTTTTGTTCAAACCCTTCCTATGATAAGTTCATTTCACTTTTGAATTCTGATAATGTAACCTATTTAAATAATTTAGCTTCATTTGTTTATTTTGCAATGAAAATTACAGAGGAATCTCCCTTTATGAACTGAAACGTTAGTAACATTGTTTGCTCTTTGGGCCTGTGGCCTTATTGTTCTGAAATAAACAGATTAATTCATGTACAAAATACCAAATGTTACAAGATCTGTGAAACTCTGAATGGTGATATGTCACCTTAGACTGACATCATCCAAGTACATGGATTATAACTCTGTGTAAAACTGTTAGTTAGATATAAATATATATCACAACTCTATTTCAGTTTTGTTTACATAACCTCACTGCCATCATGATGGAGCTGGGTAGTCTATGAGTTGGAAACTGTCTAATGCTGATTTCCGACAGTATGTCAAAAACACACTTTCTGCTCGGCATAACACTTCATCCAACGATGAACTACAGAATGCCCTGTGAGTAGAATTCGATAACATTCACTATTATTGCAATCTATTTTTACTAGACATTTCATCACTAATCACATTTTTACAGTACACTTGCCATGACATCGTAAAAGCAGAATGGCAATCACCTTGATACATAGCCTCTTTAACAGGCTGGATGGTTGACCTGGTAAGTGTTTTCTTCACACAGCCTATGAACACAATATTGAAAACCTAGTATCTTTGGCTATGTCTCACTATCTAACTGTGAGGACAAGTCACCATAAAATCATGTACTGATATTCGAGGGTAATTGTACAATCATCACTTTGCTGCATACAACCAACTAGAGTACATCCCAGTAATCTGACATAGTCAACATACTGGTAATATAGTCATCATGTGACTTATTGAACCAATCAGCTTTGACACATAGTATCCATAAAAAAATTACTGAGTTTTCAATACACAAGTTCACAGGCTGTGTGGAGAGAATGCATGTCAGTCAACTATCCAGCCATAGTATGGATTATATGCTCCCCAGGGAGTTGAGGAAGTATAAAGGGCCATTGATCCGTACCAGGGGTAATAACTGTGAGCGCCTTGAGCTCTCAGGAGAAAAGGTGCATTATAAATTTGCATTATTATTATTATTACTATGGAGGCTACCTGACACATAGCTTTACTCAAATTTTTTACTCTCTTGCCATTCTGGATTATTGCAATCCATAGATAATTCCAATTTTGGTACAGCATTTTCTCAAAAGCACAATGTTCTTACCACTGACACATTACTTTCTTTTACACACCCGTAATTCAAATCATAAATAGAGAACTTACCCGTTGACAGTGAGGAAAACTTCTGCCGTGTCTTCACAGTGTAGAATGACTTGTCTCATATTAATTAAGAATGCTATACATATAAACAGATCAAAGGTGAAATCCATGTTGGTCCTGACTTCATTAACCCTTATTTTGCCACCTTCTGAAGAGAAACAAATAACAACAATGTTTAATAATACTGTCACAGATGCAAAGTGTAACATTATGAACAGACTTCAATGTGTCCATCAACAGCATAGTTATTTACATAATGTATGTTTGTGTTCAACATTGAAGCACACTGTAAAATGTTTATATATTCATCATATACTTTCGTGAGCATAAAGTACTGCCAAAGAAAAGATCGCAAGTACTTGTGCAAATCAGTAACTCACGCTGGCACTAACACATCATATACTATGAGAATGAATGTTCATGGACACCATGTTATTCATATGAAACGGAAATTTCTACTAACTCCATCCGAGTCAAGTAATTTCTTGGCAACGAATCCAAAATTTTTGCTGACTTGTCAGCATCACCAACCCATTGCAGTACACCCATGACGAAAATAACCTTTATTTAGTTAAACATTTCAGATTCACTTCTAAGGAATTTTTTGACTCTGTGAGTAAAAATTTTCATTTGGTATGTCATGCTCTGTCATATTACTTGGTTATGATATATGAACAGGTTTTAGAACCATGCAGACGTCTTGCATTTCAAAGACAGAAGTTTGAAACATAAACTCACCTGCTCTTTGAAAATCTCGAGCTCGCTCTAAATCCCTTTCTCTCTCTGCAAGTACTGAGTGCAGCTCCATATAGTGTGAATTGATGACTTCAAAAACTAACAATGCATCATCAAACGGAAACTCTCGTTTGAATGATAACATCAACCACCTGTAAGTAAAGTCAGAGTTATGTATCATGGTTACTGTAGTGTATCATTGGAATGCTATTATTACAGTAATTATAAGGGAATGTAGTCTGTAAGGTATGCTGTGATGGAGCGCCCTCACACGTCGGTCAACCCTTTCAGGGCAGGTCAGTGAGGGCCGAGCGACATGACGTATATTAGTCTAGGGGGAACATCACTTCTGGAAATAAAGGCTATTTTTGTTTACTTTTGATTTTGGAGAGTCATCTCATCACTTACATTATGCACAATTATCAGAAACACTGAGCTGAAACTTGTTCCCCATACATTGTTCAGTGTAGGGTCTTGCCATGGACATGCATTGTCTCATACCCTGAATACGCGAAACTTATACTCGCATGTCATGGGGTTCTGTCATATCCTTATTTGATAAACTGAATAAATTGAATAAAATCAAGTGTAGTTGTGATTTGCTATCTACTGACACCTACTCACCTGTGTGCAAACAGGAGATCAGACACATGACAGCCTTCTAAGTGTTTGTACAATACACTGTCTAACTCTTGTAAAAGATCTTGTAAAAGTTCTGAAGAGAAAAGAAAAAACAAGACAGAATGTCAAATGTCTGAATGTCAAGACACATCTGTTTGCAAGAGCTTTCAAACTCTTTACAATGATCTACTATTGTTTCTGTTCAACGCCAGAGAACATTACATCATATCGGATTTTGACACTATGCAAACTCTTTTGATTGATTAACTGATTGATTGAATATCAGTGACTTGTGATGTTAGACATCATTTGTCCAAATTCTTGATGTTTCATTTCATTATTCAGGTGACCAAAAAGATTAGAAGCAATTTAAAGAAAAAATGCACAGTATATGTACTAGGTATTTTCATTTCTATCATTACTGTGTGGTACTCAATTTCACTACACATCACTCTCTAAAATTTCACTTCCAAAGATTAACTAATTTTCATAAACTTCATTTTTGACAACTTATGCATTAATCTTCTATATCTCACTCTCATAAGCTTAGGGAAAGAACAGAAAACTTTTGGGTTCATTTCTGGGAGGGGTAGAGCATGATTTTTTTTGGAGAGCACAAGGGAGAAATGAAAAGTTTTTTGACCAAAACAATTTTCTCCTCAGCCTACCCCCTCCATAAATTCTGCACGTTCCCTTTACATATTTCTTCTTCTTAACTTCACTATCTATTACTAATTTTTTCTAAACTTCATTTTCAAAAACTGTCACTTATTTTTTCTAAAACTTTAGTTTCATAGACTCACTAATATCTTCTAAACTTCATTTTCACAGACTCACTTATTTATTCAACACTTCATTTTCATAGACTTACTTATTTTCCTAAGCATTCCTGACTCCAGGAAGTCTGAATACACATCATCCATGTATTTAACAAAACACCAATAAGCCTCCATTTCTGAGTCCAGAACAACCAGAAACCTACTTAGTATATCATTCATTCCCTGAGCATATCCAACATCTGTTAAAAATAAGAAAGAGATTCTGTGATTATTTTAAAAAAAAAATTATCAACACAAATTTCTTGAGTGCCCAAGAAATCCCCAGGCAATTGTTTCAGTAGGTGTGAAGCACCAAACTTTGTTTACTTGCCAGGAAGTCTCACACATTTATACAGCACATCTCTTTGGAAGTTATGAGCCAGATTTGCTCATTTTCATAGCTTGACTTTAGAGAGATCGGAAGGGCAGGATTTGTGAAAATGATTTTCTTGGTCCACGAAGCATTAAGAAATGCAGCAAATAGTCTTGGATTAGATTTTTCTTCATTTACCTAGCGATTTCTTAGGGTATGTTGATTTGTTTGACATGGGGTGGGGTGGGGTGGGGTGAGGTGGCAGTACGGAGTGACGTGGGTTGGGATGGGTGAGGTAAATTGCTGATGAAACAGTTAAAAAAGCTTCTTATATAAATTAATGCTGGCTCATGACATTATACTATACCCATGTATCAGCAGGGACGTTTACAAAGGTTAGATGGATATGAGATAAAAGTTCACGACACATGTATGCTTAAAATCACTTCTATATCAGCATAGTCTAGATGCTATCCATGATATCAATTCATCTCTTCACCCCGTCTAGCTCAATGAGAAATTATGAACCAAAAGTTGTTCATGCAAATGAGTAAACCCCCAACTGTTAGAATGATGTAAACAGTGTATAAGTAGCATCCTGAGCTGACAAATATACCATATATGGACATTATGTAAATGAGTAAACCCCCAACTGTTAGAATGATGTAAACAGTGTATAAGTAGCATCATGAGCTGACAAATATACCATATATGGACATTATGTAAATGAGTAAACCTTCAACTGTTAGAATGATGTAAACAGTGTATAAGTAGCATCTTGAGCTGACAAATGTACCATATTAGGACATTAGTGTAACTACCCACAATAAATACTAACTTATCATTGGGCAGAATTCTGTGATTGATTATCAGTACCTCATTCAGCTAGACATGAAGAGAGATCTTGAGACTTGATGCCATGGATAGCATCTAGACTAATATCAGTATTAACTACGATGACTTACCTGGATGAAATGCAGAAAAGGTTACAAGTATATCTCTGAGTACTTGTAATTTTGGATTCTTGTCTCCTCTAAAGAAATAAAGGGGAATGTAGTTTATTAAACAGGTCAATACACTAATCCAAACTAATGGTGTGGAAGTAATAGTCTCTACAACTTGGATGATTTTGGGTTAAAAAAATGGAATACACAATTCCTCCTGTATCTATGTTCTTTTAATAATAACATGATATACAGTATCAGCTACAGTATGTACTTGTATGACATCACCTATGTACTTGTATGACATCACCTATGACATCATCCATGTTGTACAACATTATCTACATAGTTGTAAAACATTACGTAGTTGTATGACATCACCTATGATATCATCCATGTTAGTTGTAACACATCACCTATGTAATTGTATGATCTCACCTATGTACCTGTCCAACATTACACATGTATGCATGGACAAGGAAAAGTGTATGACTTGACATGAACTATGTACTGGCATATTACTTATGTCAGTATCCATGTACTTGAAAAATGTAAATATTTGCAAGCATATGACATCACCTAGCATATGCTTGCATGCTATCATCTATGACATCATAGCATGTACTTGTACAACATTGTCCATGTAATTTAATGAGATCTACACTATATACTTACACAAAATATTCATGATCTCTATCTGTCCTGGGTACATCTTTGTCTATAACCCTTATTGCTCTGAGAAGTAGATTTATGTCATGAGTTTGACGTCCAGCATATACCTGTCATTGAACAGATAGGAAGAGAGATTCATGAGTTACTGACTGAGAGTCAGAGAGACTGGTTTACCAAGCAGTACTATATCATTACGATGTTGGACTGATAAATTCTGACAATGTCATCTCTAGTTACTCTGTATTGGCAAAGGATGGTGCTAGTACAAGCAAGTGAAAAATTCCAAATAAGGAAACTACCTGAAAGTTAGACAGCCAATATCTTGCAACACTTGAAGGTCAAATTCTTAAAGATCTCAAATCATTTCAAGAAACTACTTCAGTACACTGACTTGTCTGAATGAAACCAAACTCAAAACAAGCAAAGGAAAGATTATCATGCAATAACTCTTGACGGTCTTTCATACTGACCTGTGCTTGTATGTCTGCAAACTGTTTTTGTTGTTTCACTCTTTCACTGAGTCTATCATCACCACTGACTGTGATATTATGGATGGAATCTTCCTCATTCTCACCTTCACCTCCTGTAAGTAAATCACATCAGGTGTCAATCTTTATATTGTTTGTGTTTATTTGGTGTTTATTTATTTATGTCCTTTTTTGTGGTTTTTCTAAGACAATAAATATGAAGAAAACAGAGACATTTCAATATTTACAGAATATGCAATGTAGCGAAATATAAATAATGCCTAGCATGATAAGCCAAGGCACAAGCATTCTTTCACTGCTAGTTCTATTCCCTGAAGAAGGGCATCTATGTGTATGGCCAAAATATAGGAAATAAAGTAATTTTGCCAAAGACAAATGGACTTGTTTACTTTTCAAACCTAAAATAGTATAAGTATTGTTGTGCTAATGTGTTTATAAGTGAATGTACAATCATTATTTACCTCCATCATCTCCAATTCCTTCTAGATAGCTTGGTTTTAAGGGATTTTCATCGTCATCAGCTGGTGGTTTCACCTGTGCTAGTAAACCTTTCCATCTTGTCTTCAATGCTTGGTATCGGCAATGGTATTCTAAGGCAAGAATTTCCCTTTCACTGTAAAGAACAAAAAAAATATGTTTGTACTTGAACAGAAAAATATTACATTGTAAACAAGCAGAAAACACATGAAATAGTATCAGTAAAACCATAGACAGTGAAGAATCCCACTCTCTATCGTAAAACAAGTGGTCTATGAGAAATAGTAGTTTGTGGATGGTGTCTCTAATGTGGTTGAGATTGACGAAGCAGCACCAATGACTGTAGTCTAGAGGCTATCCAAGGCTTTGAATCTCTTCTCAAGTCTTGCTCAATGAGGTCCTGAGATGAAATATCAAAATCAGATGAAGCTACCCACAGTCATTAGCATCATCTCTTTGTTAATCAATAACAGAATTATGCCTAATAAGTTAGTGTTTATTGGTTGTCAGTAACATAATGTCCATATATGGTCATATCAGAATGCTACATATACACTGTTTACATTATTCTAACAAGTGGGAGTTTACTCATTTGCATGAGTAACTTTTAGTTCACAATTTCGTATTGAGCTAGATTGGGTGAAGAGAGATTTTGAGATTCAACACCAGAGATAGCATATAACCTACAAATGACTGTATGTTGTACTTTATGATACTCACACCATTACAGCTCATGTCATATTATCTTACTGACCTGAGGATGCTCTCTGTAAACAGTGTGAAAGCTCGCCAATATTTCAGGAAACTTTTTGAGTTGACTTTTTGTTGCGATTATTCACTTTTCATTCGTGGTTTCATACAATATTAATACATGATAACATTTCAATGGTACATTGGTTACTAGGATTATCAAATATTTCTGAAGCGATCAGAATAAAATAAGAAAGTAATAACAAAGAGAGAAAGTTTACCATTAAGTCATTCAGTATATATTTACAATAGAAAGACAGATTTATCAGTGAGTTGTTAACAAGGAAGTATTTCTTACCTGGCTGTGGATGAAAATGGATAAAGTCCAAAAAGGAATTTCCATGCATCTCTACGTACTTCCGGTGATATACCACCTGTTGAAATAAGGGAGAGAAAAAGATTACACTATTGTGACATGAATTTTATTACATACCCTGCTGCATACATATTGTCCATTGAACTTGTCATACATGTTGGATGTTTTGGAGCTAAATTTCAATATTTCTATAATACAAGTCCTTATTTGACACTTTCTTTTAGAAAAAAGAGCTAAATGCAAAAAAAACCCTGAATATTTCCTGAAATATGATACTTGATCATGGCATTAGCACCCTATGTGCTTTTAGCATTTACAAATTTATTAAGTAACTGCACCAATTATAATGTGTTACATTGATCGACCAGTCGCATGAAGAGAAGGGCTTGGGATATCAGTCGGACAGACAGAAATACAAACAGAAAGACAGACAGACAGACAGACAGACAGACAGACAGACAGACAGACAGACAGACAGACAGACAGACAGACAGACAGACAGACAGACACTTTAACTCAGTTCAGTTGTGCTAAAAAACTGAATATTTCCTGAAATGCCATACTTGACCACAATGTTAGCACCCTATTATATTATAAGTGTTTTTACCATTTACAAATGTATTTTACCCGGTATAAAATTAATTATGTAACCAATCACAATGTGTTACAATGCACTGTTCACACATCAAGGGAAGACACACTGGCATCAGTCCCTTGTGAGATTTTATTTTTGTAAGTGTCAACTCATATTTCAATTATTTTGAGTTTTTTATTCATTTTTAGTGTTGTAAATGGAAAATGTCCAACTTAAAAAAAAAAAAACCCAGTTACAAATAGTCTCCCAAGGGCTCTATGCATCTAAAAAACTGTTTTGCAATCACTCACTCAGGTCATTGTATCACATACACAAACACTCATATTTTTAACCAAAAATATATTTTATATAAATAAAGAATAAAAAAAGCCTGGAGACATGAGAAAATCTACACTAAAAGATTTCACTGTGGGAGCTCCTGTAATAATCTGCTATACAGCTGACAATTCTTTGTGGTATGTAAGGGTACCTACAACATTAAACTGAGACCATGAACTGAGAGTCTCAGTCTGCAAAAAATAGCCATTTGAGACCAGTCTCAGAAGGCAAAAAATCACGCTTTTTTTAAGTCTAAATGAATGAGCATTCTATTGTTGCACATAACAAAACTGATCATAAATTTTTAATTATTGATATCATACATTGAATTAAATATACATTATGTGACAATGAATGCAATTTTAGAATGACAATTGCAATCAATATGCAGAAGTGTCATAATCAATTTAACCAATGGTCTCATTAATATTTCTGTTGTTAGGTAACACATTAATCTCACACAGCTGACTACTGGATGAATACAAGGTGCATAAAAAATTCTATATTTGTCTTTTGTAAATTATTAGTTAGTTTATTTAATTCCATACTATAATGGTAGGATCATATGATGCACATGGGTTGTAGGTTATAAGGTTATTCTTGTACTACATCATAAATGTCAATCTATACCCTGTGTGTGTGTGTGTGTGTGTGTGTGTGTGTGTGTGTGTGTGTGTGTGTGTGTGTGTGTGTGTGTGTGTGCGCGCACATGCATGATAAAAGTGAAATACTACATTTAATACATGCTTGTAATAATATAAATGACTTATTTTCATTACATTCTGACTTACTGAACTTGAAATGACACAGTAAAGTTACTGGTACCATTACATACACAATGGTGCATACATTCTGGCGACAGCATACATAAATGTAATCTACATGTACATATTTCATGCTGTGAACATCAGAACAGTTTCAGTGTGTATACAATGAGACCATTTTAAGGCTACAGCACAGAGTAGTCTATGTCCACATTTACAAATACGCAAATAAATGTACAAGTGCAATGGTTCTCATGTGTCACAGCTCTGGATTTCGTTGTATAGTTAATTTGATATTCTATACAAACTTTCATATATTGCAAACAGTCTGTTAGCAGCAGTACATATGATATCATAACATATGTTTTGTCTCAATTCTATGTAGTTTTGATGGCGAGTTTCAGTTTTGTTTTACTGAACATCATTACATATGTACCACAGTACCAGTGAGTACTTGTACCAATGCCCATGTATACTCGTGGTATTTGCACTTCAGAGCAATACTGATAATGATAACAATATTGCGTACAATCATTCCTATACACACAAAATCACATGTTCGCACAACATGAATTTCATGGAAATTTGCTATTTTGGATATAAACATAACAGAACCCCATGCCATGTGAATGCCAGTGTGTGGGTACTTGGGGATATTTACACACATGCTTGCAATACTAAGTATTTTCTGTTGCACTTACCACAGAGAGCATTGCAAATACTTTGAGTACCCACACTTGCACTCATGAGGTTCTGTCATAGCATTGATTTAGCTGAATGTTTCATAACCAAACAATACATTGCAGCATGTGGTACAGTTAGTATTATTGGGTGAGTAGTAGGTAAAATTTGTATGTGTCAATGATCCAGTCTTTTTGTGTTATTATATGCCACTTTTAAAGTATTGCATCATTGTAGTACTACAGTTACACCAAACATTTAAACAATACACATTGTATAAACAAATTCTAAAAAGTGTACATTTCACTTCTTTGTTAGTATAATATAACAACAATAAGTAGGTACAATCATAGACAATGGAGGGGATGGTACAATCTACCTGAATTCCTAAGTCACTTTAGTGCAGTTCCCAAATGAAATATATGCTCCATCTTATCACAAGCTTTGCCAGTTTTATCTGATCTTTATATAGTTACCTGGCTTCCCCAAAAGCAAAGCAAAAACAGTACAAACAATATGGTCTACCTATTGTTCTGTCTAAACTGTGCCTATAAACAGCATATGAGGTGAACAGGGATGTAGTAGGTATCATTCCATTCCAGAGATCTATGGTCCCTCCAATCCCCCTATACTCCCAACCCAAGCTGAGAGCCAATCTTCTGTCACAGCCGACTGCCCTATATTCGTTATCAGGTAACTCAAACATGTCATGAGATAATATTAGTAATTTCTTCTCAATGTCATTGATTTATTGACGAATATATTTGAATGTGAAATCGATTAAATATATTCATCTTCCTTATAATATGTGTACAAATTACATTTCTCTCTTTCCACCTACCCTTGAAAACTGCTGCCCGAAATGAATGTTCTTCCACAAGTCTCCCATCGGTATCAAATAATTTATTGAATTGTTCTCTGTCGAGTGGATCGCTTCTGACAATATTGTCATCAACTGTTTCCACTGACCATGGATCACTGTAATCGACCTGTATTTGATCGATAATAAGAACGAATAACGTTAGGATTAAAAATGTCGAGGACGGGTCAAGGAAAATGAGGAACATGCGGAAGACGTTGTTTACAAATTACATCGTCAAATATGTATGTTACAATGCACTGGCGTATCGAGGAATTACATGAATGGAATTATATATATGACCACTTTTGTGATCATCACCATTTCATATCAAACATTTGTTGTTAGAATTTTCAAAAAATAATAATATTTTTGTAGTTACCTGTTCAAAAGTGTCGTCCCAACTGCATGTTCGTGTCAGAGGTACTTGCGATACGGTCGCCATTATACTTATGGCAATTTTCTATCGAAGTTGCACTGACTTTAGTACGGTGGGGAGAAATGATGTTCTGAGTTTCTATTGGCTATAACAAGCAGATTTTTAAACTGTTTTTATGATTTTAGTATAACATGCAATCATTTATAGTAGATTCAATGTCTGGATAGCTCAAAATGTTATTTATTTACAATAATTAGATGCGTTTGACAAATCATCCCCACCTTTTATGTAATGGTTTTGTCCATATATGTCAAAGTTGAAATAATATGTACGTCATCTTTAATCACCTGACTAGATGAGTAACTTACCGTTCGTGTGTTGTTCATTTACATTTAGACCGGTAGCTATCAAGGCATTTCCTTGCCATCTAAACCAAATACGATGAGTCATTGAAACGCGTCACTGGTGGTACCTTACAGGTTTGACTTTTGAGAAATGGGAGAAAGGCAGAGACTGTCGCTTGCTTTTCAGGAGCTGACGGAATTTCCAGTCAAATATCTCGGAGACCAGGCCGAGACTTTGGAAGAATTAGACATAAGTCATAACCTGTTTACGTATCCTTTTATGCAGTCTTACTGCCAATAATGACATTGTACTGTTTTTGCTACATCAGTTGATTTTGCACAATTATAAATAATCAAGTTTACAATAATAGTAATAATATGCACATGTTTTAATATGCAACAACACCTCACAGTGGTATTGTCATGGTACTCACCTGACACAGTGACAGCTGATAGGACACCTTTCTAAGCAAATATAGGTCAATCATTATTTTAAAGTCAACCAGCTACTCAAGGATCAATAAATTATGCAATATCAATTAGTCTTTACCACCCACAACAATTACTGATGATAGTGGGTCTTTTTTGCTGCCATTGCCAAGTAGTTTGGAAATGTGAAAATGTCCTACGTGTAAAGGCAATAGCTGCCATGCAGCTTTGGAAAGTTTCAAGTTGACAAGACGTGCATAACAATCTGATGGGGGCCAAAAGCCAGAAAAGAGGAGGCACAAAGAGAAAGTATTCTAAAGACAGACAAGGGAACACAGAAAGCACCTGATAAGGACTGGGCTTCAGTAGTGTCATAACTAAATTTGAAAAATGTAAATGCAATGTAATAGCGATGTTCTTCCAAAAGTGAAGAATGTAAATTATGTCTTTACTAATAGTGTCATATTTGTGCCCCTGGCCCACTACCATGACAACAATTTGAACATTCTATAGTGGATAGATTCCTAGTTTCCACTATATATTAGTGGCATCCCATTACATAAAAAGCAACCCATGATTCGTCATGGAGTGGTATTGTAGATGTGCAAGGATTTGCATAAAAATTATATGCATACTAAATGTGTATGATGGTGTACAGAGGCAAAATAGAATCATATCTACTACAGAATTACATTTTACATACCTACACTTTTAATGTGAAGTACGGTATGACAGAGGAGATTCTTCCCAAACCCAAAAGAATGTCAGCCAGTCACTAATTTTCATACGCAGTGTGATCTTGAAGTTCATTAAAATTATGTAAATTGCAAACCACAAGCATATTTGCAATAACTGTATGTTTTTAGTGTTGACTAGTGTGCTAAGAAACCTGTGATAATTTGTATGACAATGGCAGAATACAGTTTTGCAAACAAGCTGTCCTGAAGTTGGACATGTTAAGAAACTGGACAACAGTGTTGTACTGTGTTCCTCAATCTCACTGTTCAAATGTTTTCACCCATTCATCATCCTTAACATAAACCTACAGTGAGGTCCGATTTCTGGAGAACTTTGTGAATCTGAACACTCTGATTCTGGACAATAATAACATTAAGTCTCACACCAAGTTTCCACCATTGTCAAGTCTAACATGTCTGTGGCTGAATCAGAATAAGATTTCAAACTTGACCATCTTCATTGATATGCTGTCAAGGTCATTTCCAAATTTACGCTATCTCTGTATGATGAACAATCCTGCAGCACCAAGCTACTTCAATGGTGGATCGTATCAACAATATAGAGAATACAGGTATGAAAGTGACACTTTTTTTTTTCAGATTTACTTGACAGTGCTACAAGAAACAGTTTCCATACTATATCTATGCACATAAAATGATAATAATTAACAATATACATAATTACCTTCAGTAAATACATACATCAATATATAAATAAATAAATAAATTAATTAATTAATTATGATTTGCAACAGTAGATGTACATAACTGACAAGTACTTTCACACCTGAATTTACATATATTGAATCTAACCTTTTCACACCTCTCTAGTTACTCAACACCTCCAGTAAATTTGGATCATTCTGTCAGATCCAGTTAGACACTGAAGAAGGACAAGTGATTTGTTCAAAACATGTCTGCTTCGCCATCAAAAGTGGAAGAAGAGAACTTGTGTATACAGTATGTCTGTAGGTAATAACTCGAAGTGGCAAATCTAAATTCCAAAATGACAAAACATAAATTTTTATTATTATTTAATATAATATCGATTTTTTCCATCCCTTTTCACCAGACAATATGTTATAAGTCAGTTACCAAACTTAGAAGTACTAGATGACAATAAAATAGAGCCTGATGAAAGAAAAGAGGCAGAGAGAATTTTCCGACAGCTTCCAGTCCAGAGTGGTAGTGAAAATTCAGCAAGGAAGAAGGTAAGATTTGTAATAATACCAGATTCAGTCTCAATGTGTTCTGTAAGTGTAATACTCAAACACAAATTTACCTGTGTTGGTAAACCATTGTATTAACGTAAACTTTTGTTCCACTGAAACACAAAATTGAAAATTGTTACCCGAAGTTATAATGACTACACACTTCAGTTTTTGTCAGGAGATTGTGTTTGCAGCAAAAGGTTAGTTTGATTAAATATTGCTGCACCAGATCATTTCCAAGCTGGCAAACAAACAATATGTAACAGTAAAGGAATATATAATCCAATGCATTCATTTAAGTTCATGTATTATGACCCAAGAGCAAATTCATAATTTCATTTTACATTTTTTATCATCAGAAGCATTTTACTGATGAGAAAGTCAAGTTCATTATGAATTTTTCCACTTCTTTATGTATTTGGCCCCAAGTCACATTCTACCTTGGGTTTGTTAAAATTGTTTGTGATAGCATAACTTCAGAAAATAGGGTAGGTAGGCTGGAATTTTTTTTTGTTTTTGGGTTTTTTTTTTTGAGAATTTATTCGCACCAACAGACAAGGTACTAGTTGGTCACAATATTTCTGTGATAGTTTGATAGAGTGTAAATGGAGATAATTATATTTGAATTAGACAAACAAAATATACAGACTGTGTCGTATAGATTTAACTTACAGTCTGAAAAGACCTGGTTTCTCAGGAATTGGATTTTGTTTTAAAAATTGGCCAAAGATACTTTGGTTGGCAAGACAAGAAGATTTACAGGAAAATAGAAGTAATTGTAATTCCCACCATTTGACCTTTTTGAATGTAAAATAAATGTTTGAGGTTGGCAGCTTAAACTAGAGTTGGTTGTGTTATCGAAAACAAACTATCTTTTTAATTTGATGTTAGGGATGTACTATGTCTCATTTTGTTACGTACACTAACCATACGAGAGCCATAGTTCTTAATTCAACACAAAATTTCTTCTTTTATCGTTTACAGAGATCAAAAAAGAAGAGAAAGCCTGCAGTGCCTTATAGTCTTGATAGTACATGATATTTACTGGATGACATACATATCACAAGTACTTCTATATGATTTGGCTGAGATGAAATGTCTGTGTTTCCTCTAAGATGTGTTAGTTGCAGGCCGAAATCTCAAACTCGTATGAACTGTTGTGACTTGAGTAACTCATCATACATTCATTGCAAAAATGTTTTATACGACGTGCAAGTTGAACACATTCAAACACAAAATGTGGGTTTCGTACACTAGTCATTCTACTTCACAGCAACATCCATTGTGTAGTGCTCAAAAATATTAGTAAAAATGTTCAAAGTCCCCATTACTCTTAATCATAATGTTTTTCATAAATTAAGCTTATGCAGGTATAATTATATTATTCCCAATGTTTTCCTTCTTTCAGCTGCAAAATACTTGTAACCTATAGGTTTGTCACTTCTCATCTTTGACTCATAGTGACAAGACCCCTTAGGTCACTCATATTTTCCTTGCTTAAGCAAAGAAAAATATTGGGGAATAATATTAATGAACTGTGGTGTCCAGACCTTCCCTTACAACTGCATCAGCCATATATTTCATTTCTACAAGTCTTAGAGGAAACACTGAAGACATTGTATTATTTACACAGTGAAGACTCATCGTATCAGCTGATGTGGACAGTTTCTAAATTGTTTCTAAATGAGAATCCATATATTTTACCATTTTTGGGATTAGTTACCATTGAATGGTCACTGAAATACTAACTAGTCTTGATAACAAATAAATGAAGACACTAACTACATTGTATGTGATACCGATAGACTCAAAGATTTGTTATATTGTGAGTTCTCCTGTAATCACTCGTATATTTTGTCGTCTTAAGGCCACAGGCTGATATGACAGTACATAATTTAATGAAAACACACTACAGTAGAACAGGTTGCAAAATGTTGTTGAAACTTTTATAAACGCATCAAGTATTAATCAATCAACATATTTTATATGTAATGATGATAATAATGATAATGTATGCTGAGTACTTTATTAATTTGAATGGAATTCAGAAATTAAAATATGGCTGCCACTTGTATAGTACCCAAGTGCCCTAGTGTTAACGCAGAGAAATCCAGAGTATCTGGGGGAAAGTTGCATTGTGTGTAGTACACTCAAACTGAGAACCACACTTCTTATATACAGATCTGGGAAATTGTAAAATCAAAACACAGCCAATGCTTGGTGGGTTTGAACACAGACTGCAGTGGTGAGAGAAATACAAACTAACCACTAAGCCACTGACAAACCTACAACCAAACGTATTGAACATCAACAGACAGTACCTTGTATTTTCACTGTGCCAATGTACAGATTGTGTTCAGTTGAGTGTTAAAAGGTATGCGTACAATTATGAATCTTTCAGTTTACAATGCTGGTAGTTACTGTAAGATTTTTTGATACAATGAAGCTGTAATGAAGCTGAGAGATAGGACAGATTTTACTGTCATCCATTTATCATCAAATGTTTGAAATAGTGATTGCCTTTCCCTACCAATGATTCAACAAATGAAAGTAGTTGATACAGCATATACTGTCAAGACAACAAAATAGATAAACGTGATAATGTAATGATTTAATTATGCTGTACAAAACTGACTTTTGAATACGGATTTCCTAGCAATGGAGAATGGTGAGATTTGTCTGATTTCAAGGAGATAAGAGCATAAATCGGAGAGTTGAGGGTAATATATTGTACTTTGTAAAAGTATAAAAAATAGCAACTGCAGATGGGATTACTGCAGTAAATTGATCATCGAGTCCCTTCTTGCACATAATACTGGTATATAGTAGATGTGTATTTGAACTATTAATGTTACCACAAAGGTGTATAAATGTTAATGATGATATTACTTTGGAAGCAAGCTATTGGCAAACTAAGTTAGACTCAAATAAAACTGTTGATGAATGCGGTAGATTACACAAGTGGGTGATAGCAGTGCTGTGGTTATATGGATATACACACCCTGTAATTAAGATAGTGTAAAACACTGAAAGTCCCCAAATGTGTGGCCACTTGAGAAAAACTTACTGATGCATCCCTTGTGTGAGTGTAATTGCATGATTGTCCATTGATAACTGATATCAACATGTTACTATAATAGTCTTAGTTGTGTCTGTATTAGCATAGATGTTGGAGAGAGATGCTCTACGTCTATGGCATTAGCAAGCCGGTAGTTGGCTTGCCATTGTTGTATATGCCACCACATTTATAGACAACATTCACAACATACAATAGAAATGAAAATCTGTGATTTATTTATACAGTTGAACTGTTACATTTTCAAGTTTCCAAATAAAAAGTTTGAAACTAAGCGAGAAGTGTTTTTACTGGGTATGAGGACATGAAACCTGACTGTTTAAAATTGATGAAATATGTTCATTGTCAATTTGTATTGTATTGTTGATGTTCTTCAAGAATAACAGTCTGGGTTTAAAGACATGAAAGCTGATTTGGGAGTTGCAAACATGTACAACTGTCTTGGTGAGGAGATGACAACACATCTCATATAAGTACACGTTCAAAGTAGGCAAAGCGTAAGAATAGCAGTCCAGGTATGAAGACATGAAAACTGATTTGTAGTTGCAAGCATGTACAATAGACTTGGTGAGTGGACGACACTTGTTACATAAGCATTTGCGTCATAACTCTTGACAGTGCTTAGACTTTAATTCCATACATTTAAAATTGTATGTTGAAATAAACATACTTTGGAAGCTGACATCAAAAATGACTGCTCAAAGCCTTGCATATGACACTCAAAAAAAGTTACATAACTTCATTGTCCCTGGTCACCTTGATACCTGTCGTTTGTTATGCAATACATAATACTATTTACACATAATGTAACAGTTCAGGTGACTCCTCAGTATGGATGCAGTTTTTTAAGAATATTCCAAAGATGGTAATATGAAGATATCCAAGCAGTTCTGTTGGTTTTCAGTCTGTACATAATAATATTACAAAGGACAGTCATAAACATGTACTGCTCTGTCATCAGAAACTGATACAATCTTGGATCCATTGCCATTATATTTGGCCTGCCACACCTACAACAGACAAAACACAGACAAATGACAACATTAACAAATCATGAGATGATCTGTTAGCCCAGAGACTTAGCTTACTAGCTTGATATTGCTTTGGCTCAACATGTCAAGCAAGATAGCCAAGTCTCGGGACTAATTATCTGTGACTCACAAGTAATTTTGTTGGCTGAACAACAAAATATTGGGGAATAATATCAGAGAGTTTGAAGGCTAAACGTCTGACCTTATCACTCAGTACAGGTTTGCAATACTCACCTGGTCATAATGGTCATAGAATGTAGCTACACACTGCCTGCTACCTGCATCCCAAATCTTCACTGATTTATCAGAAGAACTATCAAAATCAAACAAGAATGGGTTGTTACAAGAACAGCTGGTACGGTAAATCTATACGCACAGCTAGAAATCTACAGGTCTGAATTCATTTACCTGTACACTACAGGCCTGGTGGTCATGACTGTACCAACTTTGCAGCAACCTTGTTTGGTCAACAGCAATGTTAGATAGCACTATTGCCAACCTACATATCTGACATAATTCACATGAAGCCAACTCCCAGGACACCTGCCAAATGTTTATTGCATTAAACGAAGTACAAACTATTGTCATATGGCAGGCAGGCATTCTCACGTGCTGCACCCTGTTTATGGAATGCACTGTCATTGGAAATGCGACAAAAACCAACAGCTAACACCTCCAAAAAGAACAGCTAACACCTCCAAAAAGAACTTAAAGACATATCTATTCTCCAGAGCATTCTAACTGTACAGCACCTCTGAACTCTACATCGTAGTGGAAACTGGCAATTTTTTTAATTCACTGATTGATTGATTGATAAATACATTTTACACTAAAGTGTAGTTTATAAATTGACACAATTCCAATCAACCAACTCCATCACTGTATAACAACACTAATGAAATGATAAATTTACAAGATTCAAACAATCTTTATTTTCCCAGCTACAAGACACAAAGTTTATTTGACACTCATCTGACAATATCAGATTTATTACATAACAAATGACACTTACCATGATACAAAATGAGTATTATCTGGACTGAAGTTGACACTCGTTACCCATGACCCATGACCTGAAAGTGTACCTGCCAAATTTGCATGTTGTCTGAAACGAAATCATAACAACCGAAATAAATTGTGTATGCCATACAGTGGCCTTCTTTGAAGTTTACTTTAATCTGCATTTTCTAATGGACTAAACTGTATTTGTTCTATTTGGAAAGGACTGTAAACATTGCAGTCTGTAAGGTACGCCGTGACGGGGCACCCTCAAACATCGGGCAACCCCTAACACATGAGAGGAGGCCGGTGAGGGCGAAACGTCACGACGTATCTTACAGTCTATAAACATTGGTGATAAAATGTGATTACACAAGAAACAAACTGGGACATATTGTTGACAGTCCTCTGGGTGATGATGATTAATTTCCTTTATTTGCAAGACTGAATACTAACACACATAAACAAGTCTTCGTCAAAGACACAGCCCCCCCCCCCCATCATACATACATTAAGCACCAAAAGTAAATGCACATAACTGCTTCATTTCCAGTAGGAACTTAGAATTACTGTTCAAATGAAATCATTTGATTGGTCAATACTTACACATCATAGATTTTAATATGCCAATCATCTGATGCTGTGGCTAATAATTGGGAGTCTGGTGAAAAACACAGTGATCTGATAGGCATAGCATGACCTGTCATGATAGAAATCAAATAGAGAGAATACCAGTAATTAATCCTCTGTTTACTGTAGGGTAGAGAGCTTTTTAATCCTAGCTTGTTCTTACTTGTAGTCTGGTCCCTGGCACATTGTTTTGGTTGGGTACAGTGGGAAGAGTGGTTATAACCATATTTGCTAAACTATTGCCAATCTATTCCAGCACTGATATGGTGATTTAACTTACAGTCAAGTCTTGAGAGTTTGACTATTGTCTCCCCTCTCACCTAGCATTTCCCTAAGAGTAGTTTATTCAAACCTGAAATTGGTGATTGGAGGACTGACCACCACTCTCCCTGCCCAGGTGAGTGCACAACCTTCCTTCAAACAAGTGGTGATTATTAGAAAATTTTAAGCAGAAGCTCTTCAGTTTATCTGCACATATATTAAGATTCTTAAAGCAGTATTTGATATACCATTGTATTATATGTCAAAGTAGACGAAGTGAAAGTTGTCTCTGATTCAAATTACTCTGCAACCTCTTTATAATGAACCCTGCTATAGTGAACGTTCTGTAATAACAAACACCCTGTCATGCCCCCAAACTTGTATTTCCAATGGCATACATACTTCACTATAGCAAACACTTCATTCTAACAAATCTTTTCAATGTCTCCCAATGAGTTCATTATAAAATTGTTAGTGAATAATAATTATTAAATGTTACCAACCTTCCAATGTGTGAATAAGTTTACCAGTTTGTATATCAAATATGTTAACAATTCCATCAATGGCACCACTAGCTATGTATTTACCATCTGGACTCTGAATCAAAACATACATGTAGACAAACAAAATGTCAGGAAATATCACTAAATCATAAATAAGACATGAAATACAACGTAGGAAATATCACTATATCATAAACAAATAACATACAAATTATCTCTGAATCATAAATAGTTATCAGCAGACATTTCTGGCCAAGATGTTTCGCTCCAGCTTAGTTGAACTGCCTCAGTAGGCCCAATCTGTATCACTAGTCTATGATTAACGCTTAGCTCCAACTCGGACCACTATAAGAACCTCTGTGGTTCCAGTCACTTGTCTAAATGGTACTATTGCTTACAGTTACTTTTTTCTGTAGGTGTTCAACTTTTTGATCCACAAACATTCGCACATTAATAGTCTGTACATTTTGTTTTGCCATTTCTTCAACTGTATCATAAACATAAACTGAAACATAACATTAGCTGTATGAACACTCCAACAACAATATTTAAGTACAAAGTAAAATGATGTATTTCTCCAAATCTTGTGCCAAATAACAAAATGTTCCTGTTACAATAACAGAAGGTGGGGTTGGTATCAATGTTCTTGAAATTTCGTTTTCTTGGATTTACTACATTTGTTGTTTCTTTCTGAATTTCAAACCATATCAAAATATGACATATACATAACAAAGTTTTGGGCAACTAGGGAAAACCAGGGTAGATTTTACTAGGTAACTAAAATGTGGTTTTAGTCGAATATTCTTTGTTTTTTATTGTTACTAGTCTAGAAAATGAAAATAATACACCATCATACATCATGTTTATTTGCCTAAACAATCCAGACAAATACTTACATAAGCTATACTGAGGGTAAATTTTCCTCTGGTATCCAGAGCATGTTCCTTCTTTCCACTTTCCACACCAAACAGATTAATTTTGCCAGTGTGGCTTCCTGTGGCTAAATGCCTGGCATCAGGAGAGAAAGCAATAGTCCATGCATCAACAGGACCTGCATCCATCAATCTCATCTGTTTACCACTCTCTAAATCCCATAACCTAATGTGACTGTCTAAGGAACTAGAACCAGCAACTGTAGTTATCAGTCAAGGAAATCAATGATTTGAAAGAATATAGTTGGTCTGTAGACTCTACAAGTGTTTTTTTTTATACATCACTGTATTTACAGGAATCATGGAATGTATCTAATTTTAAGAGTAGCATGAAAAATTGGAAAAGTAGGCAGTTATACCTATGAGGGAGACTCATGAATCAGTCCAATGATTGATATATACAGGGTTCGTACGGTCCTGGAAAACCCTGGAAAACCCTGGAATTTCAAACCCTCCCTGGAAAACCCTGGAAAACCCTGGAAAATGTGCCCTACCCCTGGAAAACCCTGGAAAATGATCATGACCAATCGATCAATTAATATTGACGATCGTCATGTCTGTGCTCGAGCCACCCATTCATATGATTCTGAATCTCGTAAATGTAAAATGTCGAAAATATTTTCAAAGTCATTCGCCACGGTGGTGAATCAAAATTCACGCCGATTAGACCCAGACAGTCAAACGATCGTTCCACGAAACACTTTTCCCCACAGACCGTGCCTATGCGTAGTTGAATGGGCACCGCAGCGCGCAGTGTTTGTTTCGATCTTGCATATTGCTACTCCATCTCCCAGTCGCCATTTCAGGGACATGATATTGTAACAGTCCCGGCCAGGGGTAACAGTGGGTCTGTTAACAAGATTATCGTAACATTGTAGCGAGTATCAAAGCATCATCAACCACGACTAGAAATTGTTACAAGTTCGGCGCACGAGTCCGACATACTACTACTAGAAACTCAGGCATGGCAATACTACGGCCTAGGGAAGTGCAGTTGAATTTCCGGGTTGTGGAAGTACGGTTTTGACTTTTATGTCGTCGATAAATGGGTATTTGTGTTACATGTTCTAAAAGAATAAACTACTGTTTTATGTTTTCGGTACAGTAACATTCGTCAATGGTCAAGTTGAGTTGAGAAATCGCGATGTTCCGCAACTCGTGGCATCAGGACATAAACATCGAGACGCAAGCGATGAATGTATTCAGTTATTCATAGCTCGAAATTTCGTTACGTAAATGACGTTTTCATTCAAAATTTTGAAGAAAAAAATTATTTATTTTTCTGTATATGTCTGAATTAGACTGACGAATGCTGCGACTCAATCTTACACGATCAGTGTACCAGCTTGACGAAACGGCTACTTAGGGGAGAACCATTTGATTTGGGGGGGGGGGGGTATGGAGGCAGTAGGTACGGGAGCAATTTTTTTTCCAGTCCAGTGACAGCAATTTTTTCTTTCTACTGTCAGTCCTGCATCAATTTTTTTTTTCAAATGGAGTAGCAGTGCAAATTTTTTTTTAATTAGTCATTACTTTAGTGTCAACACCCCTGGAAAATGGCCAAAATCAATATGAATACCCTTGGAAAACTGACGAAAAACCCCTGGAAAGTCCTGGAATTTTGTTTTGTTTTAAGTGTACGAACCCTGATATAGTAGTTGAAATAACAATTCCTGGAAAAGTAGCAAGCTGGCAGGAAATTGCAGAGTAGCTGGTTGTTCTTGCCAGCAACCAGCTCACATCTACATCCTCGATTTATAAAATTTATTAGAAATACTGGTTTATTTACTGGGTATTATAAAAATCTTACAATAACGTTTAAAGTACTGGCAATCATAAATTGACAAATATGAAATATTGGTTGATACAAGTACATGAACATCTTTTCATATTGTGAAAAGTTGAGCTTTGCATCACTGATATTAAAAGATGTTCGTGGCAGCATCACACACTCAAGATTAAACTTAGCACAAGTGAAATTTTGGATTTGAAAACATGAGAAATACTAGTACTTCAGGAATATAGAACACAATTCAAGACCATTCTCTGGTAACCTCAGAAAGTTCACTAAAATACTTGTCAAGACTTCTACACACATTATTAATGACTTTGCTAGTGTAATAAATTCTCAGTTATATTTAATTGGCTAATATATTCACAACCAATCAAACAGTAGATTATGAATCACCAATGGCCAATTTATTGAAAATCCTTACTTATGCAAATATCTCATTAATATTCATAGAATATTTAATAAAACCTCATCATTTCTGGTGATTACCCTGAACAATATGTATTCCAAATTTTGTTGGAATTGAGCCAGCTATTTTTGAGAAAAGGACAGCACAGACAGACACCGACATATACACTGAGACAGACGTCCCCATACTATCCAAAACTATCCTTCCCTTACGCTCAGACCACAAAAAGAATTGTGGTCTTAGCCTTATGGAAGTTAAAAATGGTAGATTAATTATGATAAAAGGATTCTAGTGCCACTAGGATTGATATCAACTGACACCACACCAAGTTGATGGCCTTCCAGCGTACTTTTCAATTCTAACTGATCATTCTCCCTGTGTAAAAATACAAGACATGAATTACAACATGAGGAACAGAAACTCTAGCAACTAATAATGATTTGTCGTTCACAGTAAATTAATATATAATTAATATATACTGTAATATATAATTACTACTATACTTTGGAATGGTAAATTAAAAATGAATGACACTTTGATCCATCTACTATGGATCTTAATCTTTCTGTCAGATACAGTTAGACACTGAAGAAGTGATTTGTTCGAAAACATGTTTTCGCAATCAAAAGTGAAAGAAGAGAACTTGTGTATGAATCATAGTGCTTCCATGATGAACAATATACAGTGTTATTTAATTGTTGGTTTGTTCTTTGTTTTTCCAATTTGGATCCTCAAAAATCAATTATCAACTAGTTAGCATAGCTATTCAACTAACCTGGCATAAAAACAGATTTATCTTACTTAGGTAGGTTACAATACTACTTACCATTTCCACACTTTAACCAAGTCATCTACCGACCCAGTGACGATGTATTCCGTGCCATCGTTCTCACTCCTAGCCCAGGCTACACTCCAGATACTGTCTTCATGGGCTTGTTCCTGCTTAAACTGAACTGTGTACTGGATTAAAAAGAGAAAATAATTATAAAGATGAAGGTTGCAGTTGTAACCACTGAAATCAATGTCCATAAACTCTTACAATCATGTGCTATAAACATTTTTTTCTCTTATCAAAATACAACACAAATTTACTTTTGCTATAATTATAAATTCAATATTGACATCAGAACTGTTACAAAGTATTTCAGAAAATTTTCCACAAAATAAGCAATTGAAGGGCTGTAGGTGTTCACCCAACCGTTAATCTCATGGAGAATTACTTGTAGTTACTCTTAGAGAAGATAGACACAGAATGAGACGTTAATTCTCTTTCTACCAGGGGTGGGGGGGGGGGGGTACTATTTCTATGTACACTAAAAACTAAAAGTTGGGAAAATGAAATTAATTAATTTTTGAGACTTGACAGTGGTATATTTCTTGTCATATGAAGATAAATTCACTGACAAGCAGTCTTGTACTTGGTTGTACAATTACACTATCAATGAGTGAATAGAATCCTGCTTGTCATACTACTGTACACAATTTTGGTATCTAACTGTTTATAGATGTAATATGGTATGTGCAGGAAAACAGCACATGGTCAGTGTGTGATAACACAGATAACTGCATCAACTATATTTCAAAACTGGTCTGTAAGATACACCATGTCACACTGCTCTATCAGTCATCACATCAGTAATTACTAATAAAGTGCCAGCACTTGGTGCACCTTAGAGACTAACTTAACATGTATACCATTTGTAATTAGTGACAGATTACTGGAGAGTTGGATAGCCCTACTTGCAGACAGAGTATGGACTCAATTCTGATATTGTTCCTATCCTTTTGTACAGGGACAATATCAGAACCTAATCTCTGTACTCCATGTGCAAACAGGACTTGGCGTTGTGTAGATGTTCCTTCCATAGATGTATGTCATATCATATAAAAACCACACTGTATGGATAAACAACAGGGGTGGGTCAGGTCTACAACATCATTTTGCAGAAACAACCACACACGACTAGTTTGAGGGACTATTAATCCAATGGATGTACAGATTCATGCAGAGGATTCACTCCATGTCTAGACTGGTTAAACAACTTAACTCACCAAATGATGTGCCATGTTTTACTCTACTTTTAACAAAGTGTTTATCAGAAAAGTAGTTTGTCTTTCAGTGAGTTTGAGACAGCTTGGTTAGTATGATAGGAATGAATAACATGGGTAAGTAAGTATACAAGTACAACTTGAGTCAAAAAGTGACAAAGCTGCAAGTCCAATATATTTTGGGAAATAAAACTTGACAAAAAGTACATGTATAACATTTTACACAATGCATACTTTTTTTCACTTGCTAAGTTACTACTAGTCCTGCTTGCAGACGGAATATGGGACTCGATTCTGACAATGACTCTAAATATCAGGGGAGAAGGAATGAGACATTGTACCTCCAATGTCAGAATCTAGCAGAATCGAGACCAGACTTACTTCGTCTGCAAGCAGGACTAAATAGACAAATGTACATTCTTGAGAAAGTCAGTCTTCACAAGTGATACCCGAGAAGCAACTCGCTCTACACTTATAACAAAGCATAGACACACTGTGCTAATAAAAGCTTGTATCTCAGACATACTACATACTAGGCCTACATGTAGATATGTCTAAGGTACAACAACACAACAGTCAACAGTAAATAAACCGGAAGTCACAGTAACTACGATCACATAGAGAACTGAGAGCGGCATCATTTGTCAGAAATAGAAAGAACGCAGTCAGCTGTTTCGATAAAAGGAGAAAGATCGCAACAACAAAAGAAAACAATATGCATTTGCGACTGAATATTACAACAACATCCGAAGCGTGATCGCTACGATACTCACCATTTTGAATACTTAATGAGGACATTTCCAACCTCGTGCACTAAAATTATTTCTGATTTATATAAATATATAATTTACCTGAAGTTAAAATAAATAGTTACATTTTGATAACGACTATGTAATTTTTCAATATTGAATAATATAATTATTAGCTTTAGTAGAAAATTTAAGTGAACATTGAAATAGTTTTAAAATATTTTTAGAACGAGGTAGGGTACGAACATTCAACATGGCGATAGAAATAGAGTCAGCTGAGTAAGTCTGCACCATTTCTTTGTTTACATGCCTAGTTTTGATCACAGCTCGACGATAAAATACAATTGTAAAATGCAATATCATTTGTCGCCGAAGGTGCGATGTCAGTTTTCATAACAAGTGACGTGGCAGGTATAAACTTCCGAAGTATGGGACTTGCATGTTGACATACAATTCATTTATAACGTGTTGGGGCTAATGTACTGTACACTCCATACTAGAGACATGTAAACTGAATCAATAGACAATGTGCTTTACAGAACTTAACGAATTTATTCAAGTGCTTGTGTTCACACTTATAGAAGATAGGTTTTACCAGATTACAGTGTGTTTCACTAACTTTGATTTGTGACACTTTATCATATTATTATGGTTGAGAATCTGAATGGTGGCATTTACATGTACTGTAATTTAGAGGTATATCATAAAATGAATTTATTATCAAATAGGAAAAGAAAGGTAGAGGTAGAGTTCCAAAGTGTACACTGAACTGCAGTCTGAGGAGGCTCTGATTTTAGTACAGAGTCAGATGTATTTGGTCGGTATGACTCCGTTCTCAGTAATACCACAGAGGTATAATACAATATACGGGTAACCTCCTTGGTCATACCATGGATGTATTAGTATTCACTAATACATCTATGGTCATACCGACCAAATATATCTGCCTCTGTACTCAAGCCAGAGCCTCCTCGGACTAAGTAAACTGCAGCCAAGTTCAGAAATGTATAAATCAATAGCTTTACAGTCAATTTTCATCAACGAAAATGTTGTGTGGCAAAATAAACCAATGAGATGCCAGTAGCATCATAGTGATTCACAAGGAAACTCTGTGTTTATCATCATATTGATCCACAATAGAGAAAGTTGTCTTTTATCAGAGGATAAGTTGGTCATAGAGTTTACCTTTTATCAGTTTACATATTTATTGGGTGGGAGTGTATCCTAGAATTAATACAACCCTTACATTGAAGTGACATAATTCTTATTTTTCCATTTCATTATTTTCTAGTGTGGTTCGTCTGATCCAGCAGTACCTCAAAGAGAACAGCTTACATAGAACACTTGCTGTATTACAGGAAGAAACTAGTATTTCATTGAACACTGTAGACAGTATAGATGGATTTGTGTCAGACATCAACAATGGACACTGGGATACTGTACTACAAGCTATACAATCACTCAAACTACCAGATAAAACACTCATTGATCTCTATGAACAGGTTTGTGTTTAAAGGCCAAGGATTCATTCCCAGGTTTTCACATTTAGTACTGTTTTATCAGTGGAACCATAAGGATTACATAGGATTATTCTGTGTTCTGGACCAACAACTTTTCCTATAGCTTTGTCAGACAATTGATATACACCCCTGATGTCACTGTTTATCCAAACCAGGCCTTTCATATGTCAGATTAAAATCCAGGTGTTGAAAAGTTACCTAGTCAACTCAGAGCTGTAGAAAAGTTGGTCCTGATGAAGTCTGTATCAACTATTGGTTACCATGACTACCACTGTGTTGCCCTGTTCCATTCCAACCACTTGAAACCTGTCTATGTGATATCAGCAAGCCTTTAATGCTATAGCAAATCATCTCGTTTTGGAATTCATAAATAAATCTAACTTTGATATCTTCCTTCCACAGATTGTACTGGAATTGATAGAATTGAGAGAGTTGGGTGCAGCTCGTTCCTTGCTTAGACAGACTGATCCTATGATAATGTTAAAACAACAACAATCAGACAGATATGTACATCTAGAAAACTTGCTTGCAAGGTCTTACTTTGATCCCAGGGAGGTAAGTGGATTATTAACAAACATTGTGTGCTTGTATTCCATTGATGTCCACATATCATTGCATCCCGTTAAGTTGAAGTTATCATTTGTATTTGATGTACTATAGTTTTATCTGATTATCCATGAATATGTACAGAAAACATGTTTACCTCCATTACAGAAATATATCTGAAAAAGTATTTTGGCCTGTGAGCAGCAAAGTTTAGTGACTGTTCTTTCACAGAAAAGAAAGTAAGAAAATAAAGAAACCTGTAGTACATGTATTACTGGTTTATCAATCTAGGTACCTGAAATAGCATTGTCCCTCATGTTCAAGGGTCAAAAAAGAAGGTCAACATATTGTTATCTATAGTTATGCATGTAAAGTGTGTGAAGCAGAAGTCATTGTGTTAAACAAGAAATCAAATTATTGCTATATCTATGATGTGCCTTATGAATAAAATTCTATTTCATTTTAGTAAAGTGCTACAACTTTTCAAAAAACACTTCATCCTCATGCATGTAGATTTTTATGTTTCAATCGTTTCTCTAGGCCTATCCAGATGGAAGTAGTAAAGAGCGTAGAAGGGCAGCCATAGCCCAGGCATTGTCAGGTGAAGTCAGTGTAGTACCTCCATCACGTCTCCTTGCATTGCTGGGTCAGGCATTAAAATGGCAACAACACCAAGGATTATTACCACCTGGTACTAGTATTGATTTGTTCCGTGGTAAAGCAGCTGTCAAGGATGAAGAGGTGGAAAAGTACCCAACACAGCTTAGTAAAACTATCAAAGTAAGTATCCATCATAGCCAAGTAAATCTAAACTACATAACACAGACTCTCAGCCAACCACTGAAGGGTGTATAAAAACGATGTGTTGTATCACAAAATATTGACATGAAGATCACCTACCAAATATTGATGACAACATAGCTGAACATGTAATGATTCTATCTCTATATCTTCACATTCACAGTTTGGTCAGAAATCCCACGTAGAATGTTCAGCTTTCTCACCAGATGGCCAATACTTGGTGACAGGTAGTGTGGATGGATTTATCGAAGTCTGGAATTTCACCACGGGTAAAATCAGGAAAGATCTCAAATATCAGGCACAGGTAAGTTTGACATTTTTGAAAATGAAGCAAATGACGGAAAGAGCTTGATAATAGAGTTTAATGTACAAGAAAGAGAAAGTTACAGATCCAGATGAAATGTATTTAGTTGGTTCCCTGTGGCGCAGTGGTTAAAGGGGAACACCACTCCAGGTATTTTCATATACTTTGGGTTCTTTTAGAGTCATTTCATGATTTCAGATGTCGTGACACGTATTTCGCTTGATTTTCTAAGTGCCTACATGCTTATTACCTTCAGATAAAGTCATGCATATACATTGTTCATCTAATACATATTCACCTGTAAATCTTTGCGACACTGTTATGCATATGTTATTCACAGGATAAGAATGTAAATCTTTGTGACACTCTAATACTTCTGTTATTCACAGGATAACTTCATGTTAATGGATGATGCAGTACTGTGTATGTGTTTCAGTAGAGACAGTGAAATGTTGGCAACTGGAGGACAAGATGGCAAAATCAAGGTAACAATGATGAATAACAATACTGAGTCTTTAAATAGCAAATTCCAAGACGCCATACTCAAAACACATACTGGTACATGTTGTAATGTACTGCTCCATTCGGTGTGACTTTTTGAATGTTTTGTATGAGCAAGAAAAGTAATGTAACTTCTTATACCCAGGAGAAAATGCAAATGATGTTTTCTGCTGCACTTTCACTAACTTTATTCATCAAAGTAGAGTTACAAAGAACACAGCAAGCACTTGTGTAAATAACCAGAGTATGTCATACTGGCTCATCCTGCGTTATTGCATTATTTATGTCGTAGTATGTAGTATGAAACTTTCAGGATAAAATTGCTGATATTCTGTTTCATGTATAGGTTTGGAAGATTCAAACTGGTCAGTGTCTGAGAAAATTTGACAACGCACACAGTAAAGGTGTAACATCAGTCAAGTTTTCTAAAGATGGTAGTCAGCTGCTTAGTACATCATTTGACCAAACTATCAGGTAAGACCCTTGTTGCCCTCATCTCCTTTCAGGTAATGTTTGTTCTTGTCCGTAGTTGGTACCAAGAGAGGAAATCGTGAGATTCATTTTTATCAGCCTGTGTATGCATAATAGCAAGTATAGTGATAGCATGTACAGATTTGTCAGTCACCACATGGCAAAAGGTACACATATTAATATATATATTGTTTTCATAACTACCTATGTTATGACCCATTCACGTCAAATCCTTCTGACACATTTCACCATACTGGGTTCATAAATTAAATATGAGTGGGACTATAATATGTGAAGACTTGTTTTATTCAAACTTGGAATAAATAGTTACCGCTACCCTGTATACAATGTGTACACTAATGTGTTGTTGGAATCGATAGACTTTAAGCTAAATAATCAGTTTCTGACCACTAATGAAAGTCTATCATTTCTTCCATTGTTTCAGAGTTCATGGTTTAAAATCAGGCAAAACATTGAAAGAGTTCCGTGGTCACACATCATTCGTGAATGATTCTATGTTTACAGCTGATGGTCATCACATTATCAGTGCATCATCTGATGGCACAGTCAAAGTGAGTTATCACAGTACAATGTATCTACTCTTTGTTCTTATTGTTGTCAGTTTGTGTTGTAGTTTTAGATGATGTGTATGTATTTGTAGATGATATGTATGCATGCATGTATGTATCATATGTATGCATGTGTGACTGTGTGTGTGTGACTGTATTACGTACATACACGCGTATGTACATATGCATGTATATGCGTTCATAATTTCTAATACAATGATATCTATGCTATTCTATAAAGGTTTGGAATGTGAAGAGTACAGAATGTACCAATACCTTCAAGTCTCTAGGAGGTACATCAACAGCTGACATCACAGTCAATAGTGTCCATACACTGCCAAGGAATCTGGAACAGTTTGTTGTCTGTAACCGTAGTAACACCGTTGCCATTATGAACATGCAGGGCCAGGTCAGTTGTAATACAAAAATGTAATAGCATTGCCGCCAAGGCAGGAATAGATATCTATAGTGTAACACAGGCATGTAACTGTTGTGTCTGATGATACAAGGTCATTTACTTGAGGCCCAAATCATCCATATTAGAGTACAGTATTAGGTTGAAATCGTGAGTGTGTTAGGGGTGCTCATTTTAAGGTGCAAACCCAAAAATCAATTTGATTGTATGTATTCTACCATACTATATGAACAGCTACACAAATATGTTTACCAACAGGTGATTCAATACTGATTTTGGTGTACAATATTACAAGTAAATTATCATATCTAACAAAACAGTTCCAGAAAATGATCCAGTTGCAGCTAGATCAGCTTTAATGAGAATTTTGTCACTTTCTTCTCCAGATTGTGCGTAGTTTCAGTTCAGGTAAACGTGAAGGTGGTGACTTTGTATGTGCGACTATATCGCCACGTGGTGACTGGATTTACTGTGTGGGTGAAGATCTTGTACTCTACTGTTTCTCTACCACCACCGGTAAACTGGAAAGGACACTCAACGTAAGTGTGAAATTATTTACCATCAAATGATTTACACAGGTTATATAACACACAAGCAGTTCAAGGTCTTTTTAGCATAGATCTGTCTTGGTCGACAATCATGATCAGAATGACAAAGTCTTCATCAAAATGACAAATTCCATAGCTACAGCTAACCACATACTGCCACCAGGTCAACTGTAATTATGACATTGTCATTCTGATGAAGATTGTCAACCAAGATAGATCAAAATTTATAGGCTAAAAAGTGTTCAAAATCCTTGTGACCTAAGGGGCCTTTGTCACTACAAGTCCCTAGACAAGTGGTGACAACCCTTACCAATAGGTTATGAGTATTTTCCAGCCAAATGAAGAAAAATATTGGAGAATAACATAATTATACCAGAAGTGGTAATATCAAAATCGGGGAAAGTAAGGGCAATTTTGAACGTTTTGACTCATATTCAAAAACAGCAGAACCAGTGATGTAGACACGCGTGGTCATGATGTAGAACAACCTGAGTATATATTTCGTATTTTTTGTTCTAAATGGCTCATGCATGGTATAATGTCTCATCTTCACCACTTTGATACAATGGCATACCAAAACACAAGACTGTTATTTTGTATCTGTTTATCTCACCAGGTACATGAAAAAGATGTGATTGGTATTGTTCATCATCCTCACAACAATCTGATTGGTACATACAGTGAAGATGGTCTATTGAAGTTATGGAAACCATAGGATATCATGGAATACAACGGATTTTCAATGGAAAGATGCTGCCAAGTTATATATATACCCATCATATGACATTCTGATCAGAGACATTAATAGTCAACTTTGGGGTTATAATTCCCATCAAACGACTTCCCTACAGACGTAGTCAAGTTTGAGAACTTCTTTGTCAGCACAGCCATTCACACATTGACAATGTAATTTTTAACTCTATTCAGTTGTGTAATCTTGTTGCAGGAGCACCTCTAGCTCTCTCACCCAACAGAATCCCGTTTTCCTGTGTCATATAATTAATAGAGTACTGGGGTACTTTCATTTGATATGAGCTATGTGAAATGTATGTGGAAGGGAAACTCTTGTTTTTCAAACAATACCATATACATTTGTACTGTAGTTGTACAACAAGTTCTTGCAATTGCCCAGCCAAGTTTAGACTACATCTGATTAAAATCAGATGTAGTTCGTGAGTATGCCTCTAATTCTTTATTCACCTCACTATCCGTCATTTATTGTCGTTTGTTTTCAATTTTGTCATTCTGAGAGTGAGTGCCTCGTTCCATCTGACTGAATACAATACAAGTTCACATTCAAATCCCTCACGTACATGTAGCCAATCAAAATCCATCTTACAGTTGACACTCCAGTCTCTGTGCTTGAGCTCTCGGAACATCCTGAGATACTGCACCCATCAGTTGTAGATGTAAATGAAAACGTCTTCTTATTGGTATAGTGGGTAACTCAAAACATTAGATTTGAATGTGAACACCTGTGGTATTCGGTGACAAAGAGGTGCTCACTCAGAACAACAAAATTGAAAAACACAGTCATCGAAAGACCTAAAGGTAAATAAAGAAATTGAGTTGTATACATCAGATTTTAATCAGATTGAGTTTAGGCTGAAAGATTCATCATTATTGATGCTAAACACAAGTAAAGGTGTTTACACAACAGCTAATATCTCAGTCTAAGTAAAATATTCTACTGCTCTGTAATGTATATGTTTCGTCAGCTTTTCAAGCACATATTTTATGTGTGTTATAACTTTTATGTAGGGACGACAATTTTTTTTGTAAGTTTTATTCAAGGCAATGTGTGCTTCTTTTGTTTAGTTTTGTTAACTACAAATATTGTGGTAGAAGTTAGTATTGGAAAGTATCCAAGATGGCACCAGAGTTTTTAGCAGTTGTCCCCCAAAAATATGAGAAATAAACCCTTTTTACATTAAAGGAGATTTGTGTGATGTTTTTTCTGACTCAAGGTATGTATTTAAAAATGTGATGATACAAATGAGACACAGACCCCCTAACACCACCATCTGAAGTTCTTCGGACTTGCGTTTCAAAATATTGTCCCTAAAAATATAATAAATTCTTGATATATGATATGATATGATATGATACAAAGGAGGAGACATAGACACCTCCCAACCACCACTTGGGGTTCTTTTGACTTGAGATGTATATTTCAAAATATGAGAATGATAAACCAATAAGACACCCCCCCCCCCACACACACACACACACATACCACCACCTGAAATTCTTTTGACATGAGTTCCAAAATGTGAGAATATCTTACAAACAAGTAGGAGACGCAGAACCCCCACCCCCACCACCACCGCCCTCAACCAGCACTACTGGCACTCACTGTATCACCACCACTAACTTCATTGACCTATTGGACTATAAATTTGGTCAACAGAACCCCACCTCAATGATTCATTTGCCCTCATTCACTAAATTGTCAAATCATACTACAACCCCTGGAAAAATACTGATGCATTTGCTTGCTTGTGGTAAGTACGAACGAAACATTTGATTGTCGTTATCAGGCTTGACAACAATCTTAGTTAACTAACACGGCTATATTTCCTTTGGGTGATCTACACCCTTAAAGACCCATGATTCAATCCCAGGTTCTCTTTAGTATTATCTTATCAGTGGCATTACATAAGGATTACATAGGATTATTCTTTTGTTCACAACCAACTTTTTCACTCATGAGGCCAACTGGGTTTTTTTTTCATGATTTTAATCCTAATCTGAACTGGGATTCAAATGTAACATTTTTTTATTTAAAAAAATCGTGTCAAGCCAGACAATAACTAGTACACACAAGACACAACATTGTGTTATTTTGATAAGGGTGTTTATTGACAGAGGCCATGATGATGTTTAAAGTTCACAATTTCAATTGCAGCATTTTGTGGTTTTCTTCACTGCCCTTGACTCTTGCAACTTATTGCTTCTGATGAAGAAACAGACAAAGAAGATTAGTGTCATGGGGGGGGGGGGGGGTCTTGACTGCATCTTCGAATTGATAAGGGGTAAACCATGTGATATCTGGGGGTTGAAGGATTTTGAGCCAACGATGATTTTTTTGGCCACCAAAACTTGAAAAAAAAGCAAATGTTTTTTCAAAGAGCAACTGGAAATCAATTTATTTGGCAACGAGAGTCGAAGCAATTTTTTTCTTCGAGATGTCATCGTTTGAATTTGGACGATGTCTCATGTCGTGTCGCATGACAGCTGGTATTGCTTGGTAAATTACTGGCAAGTCCAAGTTCATTCAGCCAGTGGCAATGCTTGAGAGCGCCCTCAACCATTCAACTATCTAAATCACGTTTTGTTGTGCTGTCGTTGACATCAGAAATTCCATTTTTGTGAGTCTGTCTGTCCCCTCATGAAAATATGCCAAAAAGTTGGTAGACATGGTGCATTACAGCAAGTGTAACTAATTACAAAAAAAAAATCATGTTTGCTATACCTTTAGGTTCTATTTCTAACTACAACACATTGGCTACCACCATGTTCTTGTTTCTTACAAGCCAGTACCTCAGAAGTGCTGCAACAGGCTTCATACACAGCAGCACTAGAAGGACGTCTTGGTAGGGTGCACTAAGTATAAGACAGGTTAAAAAAAACACTTCTTAGCTTAAGTAAAATGACACTACTTGTGTTTCAAATTCATCACACAACATACTGATTTCACCATGCAGGACACAGATAATTATCAATACAATAGACCGGTTGTGGTTCCAATATGCATTATGGAATTATTGCGAATATATATTTAAGCAATAAACCACCCCTGGGGATGGTATATACCAAGAGGTTTTGACTAGTGAAGGAAATATATATTGAGTTCACTTGTCAAAACCGAGTGGTATACCATTCCCAGGGGGTGGTTTATCGCTATTACATTATACCAGCATTTTGAAAATATCGGAAACAAGATAAGACGCAACATTTTCTGGTTTCATTTGCGCCCCCATCCCTGCACGGACTACAACGTTCTAGACGAACAGTGAACATCAAAATTTGGACGCGTGCCAACTGTGCATTATCGCTCATTATATTATACCAGTATATTGATGGCGCAAATGGAGAGATCTGATTGGTCTAGACATCGAACTAGCACGTCTAAAATGAGCGATAATGCACAGTTGGCACGCATCCAAATTTTAATGTTCACTCACTGTTCGTCTACGAACGTTGTAGTCCGTGCAGGGATGGGAGCACAAATGAAACCAGAAAATGATGCGTCTTATCTTGTTTCCGACATTTTCAATATACTGGTATAATATATTACTATATTAGCAATAAATCACCCCTGGGAATGGTATACCACTCGTTTTTGACCAGTGAACTTAATATATATTTCGTTCACTGGTCAAAACCTCTTGGTATACCATCCCCAGGGGTGGTTTATTGCTTAATTTTAGACGCGCTAGTTCGATGTCTAGACCAATCAGATCTCACGATTTGCGCCATCAATATACTGGTATGATATAAATAGGGTTTTGAATTCGTTATCATATTTCCCCAAATTCATGAAATTACTCTGTATAGACTCGTTTAAAATGAAAATGTATTCCCTGATGCACACTTGCACAGATTCCCTGAGATTGCCAAATCTGGTAGAATAAAAAAAAAAGTTAAAACATTGTAGTAAGCGTCTATTATATATTGCACTCCTTAAAGTTAAAGTTCACAGTCATTATATAAATAAAGTATATTATTTGAATTATTAAATTATTTGAAATGAAGTAGCCTGTTTACGGAGCTGTCAAGATACATCGTAGCCCCCATATTCTCCGGGCAAGTAGGAGTTACGACCAGCTAACGGCGTATCTCAACAGCGGGCGCCGTAGACACGGTATATAAATGAAGTTGAACTTACACTATCACCGGCAACCCGTTCTTGTCCACACTCAGAAGCAAGACGGGAGTTAAGATTCGTCTCGTCGTCTCGAACTGGTGCCGAGTCGACGTTATACTCGTCATCTGGTCTCTTTTTCTCCTTGGGGACGGGTTCGTCTCGAACAGGTGCCGAGTCGACGACATCTGGTCTCTTTTTCTCCTTGGGGACAGGTTCGTCTCGAACAGGTGCCGAGTCGACGACATCTGGTCTCTTTTTCTCCTTGGGGACGGGTTCGTCTCGAACAGGTGCCGAGTCGACGACATCTGGTCTCTTTTTCTCCTTGGGGACGGGTTCGTCTCGAACAGGTGCCGAGTCGACGACATCTGGTCTCTTTTTCTCCTTGGGGACAGGTTCGTCTCGAACAGGTGCCGAGTCGACGACATCTGGCCTCTTCTTCTCCTTGGGGACGGGTCTGTCTCGAACAGGTGCCGAGTCGACGACATCTGGTCTCTTTTTCTCCTTGGGGACGGGTCTGTCTCGAACAGGTGCCGAGTCGACGACATCTGGTCTCTTTTTCTCCTTGGGGACGGGTCTGTCTCGAACAGGTGCCAAGTCGACGACATCTGGTCTCTTTTTCTCCTTGGGGACGGGTTCGTCTCGAACAGGTGCCGAGTCGACGACATCTGGTCTCTTTTTCTCCTTGGGGACGGGTCTGTCTCGAACAGGTGCCGAATTGAAGTCAACTGCTGGTCTAACTTTCTCCTTGGGCACGGGCTCATCTTGGACAGACCCTTTTGACTTCAGAGTGTTTCCATTCACTGGATGAAAAATTGTACAGATGACAACCACGGCCATGAATCCCAATATGATAGAAGATTTCATGATGACGGCTAATTTCTTGCACGTCCACGCCGCACTGCACTCGACCGGAAACTGGGAGCGCGAGAGTGGAACATTTCACAAAACCAGTGAAACGATCGTCTATTACGTCACATAGGGCGATGGAACACATGAACATGAAAAACGACATTTTGTGTAGAACGCGTCTCGACCAATGGCAAACCGGTATGACAAGTACAGTGCGTGAGATTTTTAATTTCTACACATTATGCAGTTTGTAGAAACAAAAGCAGATTCGAAATGGGTAAAAATGTTGTTTTGTTGGCATGGCCCATGGCCTATGTAGCTAGCTAGGTTGAGCCTTGGATCTGGAGAGGATATTATTATTTTGATACAAATTATGTAAGTGGCAAGATGACGTAATCTTGTTTCGTGGGATTTTCATGACCAGCCTGATTGGTCACAAGTTCTGGAGTAGCCATTTGATTGGCTACAGCGTTGGACGATAGTTTGAGACAAGTGGTGCGCATGCCATTCCAAGTTGACACCGGGTACTATAGTAGGGGGTACAGCAGCTCTGGATGTATGCGCTACGATGTTCGACACGTCTTTCCATCTCAATGATGTGGAGTACTCAAGTATTAAAGTCTAAGACTCTTATATATTAGTTCAATGGTTTTTTCTTTGTGTGCATATAACAGTGTTACAAAATGTACATTGGTGAATCTGCTAGATTAATCTACCAAGTTATCTATTCAAAAATTATGCAAGAAAGTCATTTTCACTGATGGTATTACAGACTGACCTCGTATTAATCTTCCACTTGGATCTTCATTAACTTTGGCCATGTTTACTATAGTTCTGGCTTGTTTGGCATATCTGAGTGACCAAGCTGCAACCATATCTGACATAGCTAAGACATTAGCTGTGTCAGAAGAACATGTCAGGATGTGTGTCCTCCATCTAGAGGCACTGCAGCAGACTGCAAAGATAAGATCGACGGACAGATTTAGGAAGAGGGAAGAGGAAGATGCTTTGACATATGAAATGTAAGATTGGTTGTCATTAACTCTCAGTGGAACACTTTCAAAACTCAAAGTTAAAGAATTGGACAAATACCTTGAAAGACATAACTTATCAAAGAAAGGGAAAAAAGAAGATAAAATGAAAGCCATTATGGCTGACTGTCTTCGAAAGTCAGTTGTTGACAATGCAAAGCTTTCAAAAACAAAATATTGTGTTGAAAGTGGGCCAGATGACAGTGATGAAGATGATGTTGTAATGAGAGACCTTGACAGTGAGAGTGAGGAAAGTGACTGTGTCAGTCAGACTGAATCAGTTGTTGTAACAAGGGGGGGTAGAAAAGCTGGCTCATGGCGGAATGCTCTTAATAAGTATTCTTACTGAAATGAAGTTGTTTTGTAAGTACCCCAATAATCATTAATAATACAATTGTACCAATATAAATAATATAATTTCCTCTCTTTAATATCCACCACTTCATGTATATAATGGAAACGGGGGGGGGGGGGGGTCATCCAAATTTCTAAAGGCGGGTGGGGGGGTCATTGATGTTTTCCCTGCAGGATGGGGGGGGGGCAGTTGAATTTCCACTTCTTATCAACCAATTCCTCCGACACCCCCCCCCCCAACCGTAAATAATGACGGCTCCCTTAGACGAGAGGGTACTGTTTGCCATTCATCCTTTGTTTGCTGTTTCATGTGTGCACTTTACGTGCCTCTTTCAAAATATGATTAATACTTTGATTTTTCGAACGTTTACAATGAATGAAATTGTGATGTAGGGATACGAAAACTGGTGCTTTATCATGTGTTTTAACTCTGTGTTTTGAATTAATCAGCGCCCTCTTCAGTTGATCTATGTAAATGAAACAGCGACACCAATCGTTGACCCTTTGAAAAACAGGAAGAAAATACACGTTGCTTTACCTACCAGATTGTACATACTTCGAGCAAGATGAACACATTTCTTTCACGTGTAAACACAATATTTGCCTTCACACTGAGTGTGTTGGCTGCTCTAACGTTCGGCTGTTTTCTGACAACGGTATTCAATGACAGTATTGCCCCCGTAGAGATAGGAACTACAAAAGCCGTCGTGTAAGTATATCATGAATATGATCATTCATTTCAATTTCTACACCACTGCAGAAACGAAAACATACGCTCTCGAGCAAACACACTCATTTACTTCGAAATCTTATCGCAGTCTGTCTCTAAATGATGGAAGAGTGTTCCTTCCATGGTTGTGTTGTATTATAGACGAGTCTGTGGTTGTAGTGGGAGCACTGTTGTTGTTGTGGGGGGGGGGGGGCGCTCATGTGAATTATGAAAATCAAGAAATTAAATAAAGTGTCTCATGTAATCCTCCCAACAGAAAAAATGTGGCAAACTTTGCAGCATCAACAAGAGAGAAAAATGACCTGGGTCAGATTGCCTTTGACCTTCATGTTGACCTTGCACCCTTATTCAATTGGAATACAAAACAGTTATTCTTGTACTTGACAGCAGAATATGAAACAACAAATAATGTAAGTATATAAAACTAATAATTAATAATTAATATGACTGTGTCGACATGTGCCTATCACTGATCACATTAGTCTGAAGAGGCTCTGACTTGAGTACGGAGTCAGATATATTTGGTCAGTATGACTACGTTCTCAGTATGAGATCCAAGTGGTCTCAAACTTGCGAACAATGTATTTGAATAAATAATGAGATAGTGGGCCGATTACCGATCACAAAAAAGTAACATGAAGCGAATTAGCTGTGACCCACCTTAAACTATTCTTTGTACTCCCATATTTTATTACAATTTTATTACAGCGAAAAACAATGTGTCATGTTAAAAGTTTAATCATTTGACCTTCATGGTAGTGGTGGTGGTGGTGGTGGTGGGGTGGGGGTGGGGGGTAGTAGCTGTAGATACGTGTCATAATCTCCATTGAGTATTAGACCAGCAGTTTCCCACACGGATAGCTATTGCTACCTATCGGTCCTTATGACCAATAGTCATTTTCCTTTAATTTCACACACTGCTTATGGATAATAATGTACAACATAAAATCCACCTTGACTCAAGATGATGGCCATGATGATGTAACATGATCTTGTTGTGTGAAGTCATTGTATGTGTAATCCCAGGACTAGAAGTTTTGTCTAAGCCATAATGGGAGTAAACGATTTGACATTCAGATTCTTTCTATAAATAACATCATTGTGAACCATACTTTTCTAACCCAATTATTTCAATGGGACTGAGCTGCTTTTCATCGATGGGTCTCCAGTACCAATCCATTACACACAAATTATATCAATTGAAAAAAATAGTATACCCCAAATAAGACCTGCCACTAACCACACAAGTCCATGTAGATATTCATACTAGACATGCTCATCAATGGTGTTAATAGAAAACAGTAACATAGCAACCAAAATTTCAACCACAGCAACCTAAATTTCAAACATAGCAACCCAAATTTCAACCACAGCAACCTAAATTTCAAACATAGCAACCAAAATTTCAACCACAGCAACCAATATCTCAACCACAGCAACCTAAATTTCAACCATAGCAACCCAAATTTCAACCACAGCAACCCAAATTTCAACCATTCATTAGTATCCAATAGCTAGCTGGATTTGATACTCATACCATTCCAAGACAAGAGTAACAAATGACAATAGCTTTTAAGTTCAGTACTTAGTCACAGTGTAACAGAGCTTGATTTGTTTGACAGATCTGGAGGCCTACTGATGAAGAAGAACTCAGTCACCTCAAAATATTTGGGCTAGAAATGTATGGTTCACAGTGGGATTAAAAGACAACAATCAAGTGATCCTTACTGCAGAGAAAAACATTACCGTGTCTTGTTCACTTTGTATTTATTTCGTTCAACTTTTGCAAGTAGATTTGATCAGATAACCACCTGTTTATTTGTTTGTTTCTATAGAAACTAAACCAAGTTGTTTTATGGGATAAAATAATCAAAAGAGGTGAAAATACCAAACTGGATTTCAAGAGCATGAATACAAAATATTACTTCTTTGATGATGGAAATGGACTCAGGTAGGTCAAAGGTCGACATAACCTGCTAGCCACCAATATATACATTTTGTATATAGTTTGTGTCAGATTGAGAATCAGATTCATATTGAAATTATGAATACAATACAAGACTTCATATAATATGTCACCTTTGTGTCAGGTTTAAATGAAATTGGCCATTGCACATTAGCGATATCAGTGACTCTCGGGGGGGGGGGGGGGGGGGGGGGTGGGGGGGGGGGGGTTGTATTGTGTCTTTCACTGGATATTAAATTATATCGCTGACTTAAAGGCATGTAAATCAATCATATTTTGCTTTATATGCATTCTACCTAATGATCAATAAACATTTGCTGTTCTTGTTTCTGTTACAGAGGTAATCAGAATGTAACACTATCCTTAGCATGGAATGTTATACCCAATGCAGGAACACTACCAAGGCTAAAGGGACCCGGAGACTATATCTTAAAGTTTCCAAGAGAGTACAAGCAATAGAATGGTTGATTTATTTATTTCTAACCTCGTGCACTGTTAAAAACAGTGCGTATTACAACCCTTAACACCCAAGTAAAACACTTCCACTATGTACCTCAATAATATAAAAGTATGGTGTGTAAAGATAGTGTGTATTACAACCCAATGTGAACCTGATTCCAAATTTATACATGTAAACAGTGTTACCATTGCAAAGCAATTAATTAATAGTGAGTTTCTAAAGTGCAAACATCGTGAAACATCATCTAGATGTCACTAAGAGCTAGATATACAGTTGTAAAGTTATCATTTACTTAACTTAAGCCCACTCAGGGCTTTCTATTAGCAAGCAACATTGCCTACAGATTAGTACGTTTATAGAAGGGCCACATACCTGGCATATTTAAAGAAAATGAATCTGTATTATATTACATTTGATATGAACCCAATAAATGAGTATGGCACACTGGCAATTACGTTCCTTGGGTGTTATGGGTTGTACAAAGTGTGGCACATAGTGGAATCATTTTACTTCAGTGTTATGGGTTGTACAATACATTATGTATGGATTCTACTTTGACACCAAATATACTAGCATTTTGAAAAGAAAACATACAAAATTGACCAAAACTGTGTCTGACCATGTACATGGTACTATCACATACCATGTATATCATTGTTCTCGTCTTTTCATCTGATACTGAGAACACAAACAATGTTGAATCTGTAGGCAATGTATCATAAAATTTTAAAAAAATTAAAAATTGTATCTTTACTTCCCATCAGCTTGTCAGTGTCTGCAACAATAAGGGTATTTGTGTTTTTGTTGTTGTTGTTGTCATATCATACAATACTACACCTGCAGTACAAGCTGTATGATTCTGTCAATGTGTACACAGCATTTCAAATAACACATTCAGTGAGAACGTATGTGAAATGTATTTGTAGTTTAGACATGGTATGCTCTGTCATTTGCCAAATACTCTTGACAATTTCAGGGACTTCAGCAGTCTACTCTACTGGATAATTAGTTGATTTATCAGACTGATGATCAGTTCTGCTTGTTTAAAGGGATGATTTTCAATCCGTGGTCAGTATCTTGACACTTCCCAACATCTATCAGGCCAACATTTTCACAATTACAGTCCCCAAAATGTCACTAATTTTCTTTTTTTTAAAAAGTGACAGATTTCTTTCCTGCATATTCATAGTATCGTAGTCTATGGTTAGGAGATAAAACAAATCTGTAATGCTCTCTAAAATGTAAGTTTCATAGACACTCTACGAGCTCTGTGAGCATGTTCATGGTCAAAGTCATCTAGCATACTGTGCATCATCTGAATCCTAAGGTAGAAGGGGCCTCAGGGACAAATTTCACTGAAAATCAAATTTCTTGAAATATCTCCAAAATTTGCCATATGGAAGTGTGCTTCTGGTTCTTCTGAAATACTAAAAGAAATTTGGAGTTTCATTGTCTTGTTTTCATGAAAATTACCCATCTTTTATTTTCCCCATAGAGTTAAAAACACAATGTTTGGTAGCCATGTTGGATTCTAAAATATTTGGTAGCCATATTGGATTCGAAAATGGCTCAATTTTGATAACATTTTGACCTCTTATTTCAAAAATTTGTATGGTGACCCCTGATTTGCTTGCTTGATTTTAACTGAGAATGGGTTGGCGTTTTCTTGAACAAAGTAATGGCAAAAATTTAAACAGTTTACTTTCAAGGTACATTTCATGTTATAACACATTTTACTGCCTGGACTGACACCAGTCCCTTGGGAGATTGTTTTTAATTTTTCACAATTACTAATAGCCTCCTAGACTGTCGACAGTCGTTCGTGCCTTTTTTGCTGCATTTCATCTAAATCAAAGCCATTGCCTCGCTCCGTAGCACTGAATACTAATGCGTACTGATAGGAACTGTGATTGCTGAAGGCACAAACGAGTCGCTTGTGCCTCTGACATTCGCTGATCAGTACACCGTTATAGTATTGTTCCAGATCGGAGTGAGGCAATGACTTTAGTTTTAGATAAAACGTAGCAAAAAGGCACGAAAGACTGTCAACAGTCTAGTAGCCTCCCAAAGGGACCCTTGGGAGGCTACTAGTAAATGGGAAATGTTTTTAAAAAGTTGACATTTTCCTTCCCAAAATTTGAAATGAATAACAAATTTAAAACATTTGAAGATTATGAGACAAAAAAAATCTCCCAAGGGAGACTGGTGCCAGTCTAAGAGCAGCCCCAATATTTGTTACAGGTAATTCTCATAATAGAAAATACAGAACAGAAATTTGTCTTCATCAGTGTCAAATTTGGATGTCATCTTTTTTTTTTTAAACAGCAGTGAATTTATCAATTTCCACACTCAGTTTGTAAACAAGTTAAAGTTATACCCACAAAGACTGCAAATCTTTTATTATCTGTAGCCTTTTTTTCATGTCACTCGCCCAGCTTTATCACCTCTTATTGAGGAGCAAGAGATTTTGATAATGAAGTTATTTTTTAAAGTATATGTTATGAAGATATGACATATGGGAAAAAAACCCTGCAATGAATGTGAAACATTTCTACAAAGAGGTTATTGAATAAAACTTAGAAAGAAATGAATGTTGACTCATTTGTGAACTCTGTTTGCTGTCAGACTCCATCACCATTTTGTCATTTCAAAACAGCTTGCGAGTGTCAATTAAAAGTAGCTTAAAATCTCAGCTAAGTTGATCTTGGCTATGTTCTCCAGAAAATGTTTCTGTGTGTTATTGGCTGTATGTACCTGTCAACTGATGTTAGTTCATTAACGTTCACATCACATCACATTACTGTACTACCAACGTCATGTGATGCACAAGGACGATTTAAGATCCAATATTTGCACTCATTTTCTGGCTGCTGCTTCATTTAAAACAAAACATCGAATTCATTAAAGCATGTGTTGAGAAGTACATCATCAAGATCACCCAACACAAGTTCTATGGTAGTGTGATTGTGGTGTGCCTTGATGATACCAGTGTAATCACGTGTGTAAATACTGGAAGTCAATGGAAAATATACATGGAGGGCTACAAGATAGAATGCTGCATGGGTCTTGCTATACTGAACCATTTCATAGCTGGTTTGAACTTTTTGTTTACACAGACACACACACAGACACACACACATACATACTGATGCTTCAACACACATGCAGCACTATTGAACCTCAGTTCAGCTTTGCTAAAAAAATAATCCGACTCCATTCTCTCGGTATAAACATTGTCTTTATTAAAGCACTATATCATAAAGTCTGTTAACAGCTATAAATGTGAATTTTACTGTAGCTCCGACATAGATCCAACTAAAATCAAATCTGCTGCTAGACTATTGGAACAGACATATTGAACAATAATATTTGTGATATAATAGTATTTTACAACAATTTTTACAACATCAGTATATAAAAGACAAAGAGAAAATTAATTCATTGCATTCAGTATCTCTCTTTATGGCAATTGTATGCTTTCATTCAGTTTCACTCATTTCATAAATCTTGGTTAGGATACTACATTCATTGCTACAATTGTATCAATAGGTCTGAAAGTGCTGTATAATCTCACGCCAGGGGTTGGCAGGTGTGTGTACATTTACTACATAATCTCAATCCAGGGGTGGGCAGGTGTGTGTACATTGCTACACAGTCTCAATCCAGGGGTGGGCAAGTGTGTGTACATTGCTATAGCTATAGTTTCACATCCAGGGGTGGGCAGGTGTGTATACATTGCTACACAGTCTCAATTATATCCAGGGGTGGGCAAGTGTGTGTACATTGTTATAGCTACATAGGCTCACATCCAGGGGTGGGCAAGTGTATGTACATTGCTATAGCTACACAGTTTCACATCCAGGGTGGACAAGTGTATGTACATTGCTATTGCTATACAGTCTCATATCCAGGGGTGGGCAAGTGTGTGTATATTGCTATAGCTACATAGGTTCACATCCAGGGGTGGACAGGTATGTATACATTGCTACACAGTCCCATATCCAGGGGTGGGCAAGGGTATGTACATTGCTATTGCTAAACAGTCTCATATCCTGGGGTAGGCAGGTGTGTGTACAATATTCATTGCTATTGTTATACAGTCTCATCCAGGGATGGGCAGGGTACGTGTACATGTATGTACATTGCTACATAATCCCAATCCAGGGATGGGCAAGTGTGTGTGAGCATTGCTATACAATCTCAAAGGAAGTATGCAAACTAGTTGCTACTGTGTCTTACAAATGCTAGTCAGGAGGTGCGGATACATTGATAGTCTCACACCCAACAAACAGATAGTGCCTATGTATAGCTATATCATCTCACATCTAGGGGCCAGATATTTTGTCTTCATTGATGCACAGTCTCACACTGAAGGGTCAAATTATGTATACATTGGTTCAGTCTCACATCTAGGGGCCAAATAGTATATATAGATTGATGCAGTCATACATACAGGAGTAAGATGGTATGTATACATTGATTCACAGTCTCACATCATGACAGTATGCAGTCATATGTCCGAGTCAAATAATGTAGACATTGCTACATAATGTCATATCCAGGGGCCAGATAATGTAGACATTGCTACATAATGCCATATCCAGGGCCAGATAATGTAGACATTGCTACATAATACCATATCCAGGGGGCCAGATAATGTACACATTGCTCCATAATGTAATATATCAAGGGGTCAGATAATGTAGACATTGCTACATAATGCCATATCCAGGGCCAGATAATGTAGACATTGCTACATAATGTCACCCAGGGGCCAGATAATGTACACATTGCTACATAATGTCATATCCAGGGGTCAGATAGTGTAGACACTCCTACATAATGCCATATCAAAGGGCCAGATAATGCACACCTTGCTACAAAATGTTATATCATGGGCCAGATAACGCATACCTACATAATCTCAGATGAAGTAGGCCATATAGCATGTAGATTCTATAAAATCACAAATTTCTTGACTCTGGAATGTATTATGGATACATTGTGAGCCGTCTTTTCCTGATATCCAACACACCATATTCTGGTTATCTTAAAAACAAAAGATTGTATGGTTTGGCCACTCGGAGTGCTGTTCAGCAGAACCATTTTGGACCAGAAGTGAGGACAATAATACATCTTGACTGTTGAAAAATTCATCATTTCTCAGTGTTTCACGGCAAAAGTTGGTTGCACTCTCATTTGTTTCACATCGCATCATTTTTTAGTTGTTTTAGCCACATTTTGCTGACTGGTTTATGTACTGCCATGTCATTTTATCCCTCTTTTTTGCACCGAGGAAAGTACGCTCTCTTGTGACACTGCTGTCAAAAATAACTACAATCTATATGATTGATCTAAGGAGGAAACTAAAACTCCACTTGAAATAAGTCCACATTGAAACCGTGGCAGTGAACCTCATTGAAATAACTTTTGACCGCAAGTAGTATGTGAAAAAGAGCACATAAAATTTAACAAAAACAAGTTTCAGTATTTGTATATAAACATTTTGTGACAGCAGAACTGTACATTTTGCGTGATTCCATTACTTTAAAATGTCATGGCATGTCATGGCTTAGTGGCCAATGATGACCACTACGCTATGGGGAGGTCATTATAACTCATCTTAAATACCTTAAACATAGATGAAAAATTTGGTGAAATGGCAATTTAGGACGTGTTAGGCATACTTTAATTTAGCAGACAGTGCAAGAGGAAAGTAGACACTACTTCTAAAATAACTGATCTGACCAGTTTGATGTATTCAGTACAACTGTTGATGAAATATGACAACTTGTAAAGTATGTTATGTATGTTAGACAGGCCTATGCCCACAGAAAAAGCTTTTGTATGTATTCAGCTGAACTAAATCCAGCGCCCAAAATTATACGACAACAGTAGCCGTGGTGATCTGATTTCATTATAATTGATCTCTCCCATTGAAGTAGTTAAAGCTATCAAAGCTGTACGGTTACCATGTCAACCCCACCCCACACCAAACACTTAACTTGATTGACTGCCATCAACAACGCAATGCAAGATTGGGTGCCTTATTTTGTTTACTCGTTTTAAAGATGACAACCCCTATACCTTGTTGATTCTATAACATTCAAACATTACCTAAATTGTAGGTGGTCTCATTTTTGCTGCTCAAGCGGTGTCAGTATCTTTACGTCAAATTACATTTCAACTACTTTGTATTCAAATTCATTGTCGGAGGCAACCATATTGGAAAAACAGTTGACATGGCGATGGTATAAAAGAAACTCTATGATTGGTCAATTCTCTGCTGGATAATGGCAGGTGGTAGTTGTTTGGGGGCACTAGCATTGAAAGCATCGACTTCAAGGAGAGAGATGAATTACTTTACTATTCAGAATAGTAAAGTAATCACAGCTCTTTCAGTATTCCAGATTTCTACACCAATGGCACTACAGTGTATCTGACAGACAGGACAGTGGTGCTAAATAAAGTGAATATCTGACAGCAATGCTGATTGTCTTTCCGAGTGCCATTGGTCAGTCTTGTAGGTGAAATTTTTTAAGTGTACCATTCGTAATTTCCATTGACATAGTTCTCAGTACCTGTAATAGCATTTAACCTCATGCTAGAGGGTCCATAAGGTTGAATCGTGTGTGCTATAGTAATGCATGTGTAAAGTGTAGAGTGAAATCATTGTCCATCATGGTTACTTTCATGATGCACCTAGGTGGTAAAATTCTTTCAGGTGAGAGCCCTGATACTCTTTTACCTGACTGTGTACTGATATCATACAAATTTGAACCTGACCCTAAATGTATAAAGCTCAATGTCAATTTGACTGAATACTCTGACTTTGACATTAACCGGAAAGACATGGCGTTCAATGTCAACACAACTGAATACACAATGATCTTGACCTTGACCCTAAAGACATGAAGTTCAATGTCAACCTGACTGGATACACTGTGATCTTGACCCTGAAGATACAAAGCTCAACGTACACCTGATTGACTACACTATGTTCTTGACATTGATCCTAAAGATATGAAGCTCAGTCAACCTGACTGAATACTCTATGACCTTGACCCACTAAAGATATGAAGTTCTGTGTCAACCTGACTGATACACTATAAACTTGATCTTCACCTTGACCCCAGGAAACTTGGATGGCTGTCCAGTTATAAAACGCAAACATGTTTGGCTCGAATGTGTATTTTTGTCTGTAGCATTGGGAAATATTTTAGTCACTCATTTGTATCACAACCATGTCAAAGTTCAAGGTAAAGAAGGTCCAAGAAGCACTATGTACATATAGACCATGTGATAATCATGTGACCATCATGTGCCATCTCTTTGTTGGTAGAATAGTATATAACCTGACTCAGATGTCTTCTGTAAATCGGAAGTTAAACCATAAAATTCTTCGATTGCCTGTGCATCAATTTTCTGCAAGTAAAAATAAAATTGGGTATAAAAAATGAAACTCATAATTTTTTCTGAAAGTAAAAGGAGATTTTCTGGTACAATGGAGTATACACATTTTCTAACAGTTAAAAGATTTTCTGGTAAAATTGAATTTACTAATTTCCTGGAAGTAAAAAATGATTTTCTGGTGAAATGGAATTTTAAAGTTTCTGAAAATGCAACATGGTGAAGTCCTAACAGGTGCATATATTTTCCTTTAATAGTTTCCTTGTAAACATTTGACATGCCTTTCAAGAATGTCTGTTGAAAAATTCATAAAATGTCTATCTCCTGCATTAAATCATTAATATCTGAACCGATGAAAATAAGTATTGAGAAACCCATCAGTGGCAATTCTAGCTTTGGAAATGTTGTAAAATGTTTCCACAAAACCCTGTATACTGGTGAGATCTGACTGACTTCAAGGCGGTAATGTTCGAGGGTACAAATCAGAGAGAGTTGTGGGTAAAATATTGTACTTTGTGCATGTTGTCATGATGTAGAATGTACTATGTTAAAATTCTGCATTTTTGTTTGAATATACTGTTACTGTGTAAGATATTATTCCCAATATTTTTCTTCATTCAGCCACGGAAAATACAAGTGACCTAAGGAGTTTTGTCACTACAAGTCGCTAGACTCGTAGTGACAAAACCCCTTAGGTCACGAAAATTTTGTGGCTGAATGAAGAAAAATATTGGAAAATATTATAATCATACCAACACCAGTAATATCAACGAAAAACTTTTGAAAGTTTTGACTCATATTTTGAACACAGTAGAACAATGATGTAGACATGCGTTGTCATGAAAGACGTGTGTTGTCGTGACATAGAATGACAGGGTATAAATTCCATATTTTTTGTTCAACTAAGCTAGTGCATAGTATAATATACAACACCAACATAGAACAGAAGAGAAGTCAGGACAGCAACACTATGAACTAATTTATATCTTGTGAACACATCTTACTCATTAAATTCCATATGGAACACTGAGCAGTATTCTCAAGAAGATTACACCTGGTATAAAATATCTTACCTCAACTATGTCATCATCAAACAAAAGCCAGAAACCATGACTTTTGACTATAGTGATATAATGACCTCTGTTGGGACCACTGGAACAGGAGCAAAATGAAAAACAATGTTAATATCCATCTTTGCAATTATCTCCCTCATCAAGATATCTATGTTCCTTATTTGCATAAAAGTCTCCCTATTTCAAATGTCTATCACTATAACAAATACCACTCTTGGTTGCTACAGTCATAATTACAGTTGCTATGGGCTTTGGTTGATATTTGAAGATATAAGTAAATCTACCTGCGCTTAATTAAACCTGTTTTTCCCTACTCCAAGTTTTTTGTGTGTACAAACAAATGCTTCCTTGGAAAATCAACTATGGAATAGCTATTCAACATTGTGATCTGCTGGTTAAAACAACGTAAGAAGTCTGGACACTCCATCAACCCTGAAAACATCACGTTTATACCATGTGAAGATCACTGCATCAAACTTTGAGTAAAAGCATCCATCGAGATAAAACAGCAATGCCCATCATGTACCAGGGATGAGGGATGGAAATACCCTGATAGTGTACATTGTCCTCCTGCAGTCACATGACAAGCATACACCGTATACTGTCTCAGTCATACTATACTAGGGAAACTATTTCGTAAGTACATGGAATACTAAAAACACCAATTCTTACCTTCCACAATGTATCACAACAGCTACCAAGTCATAAAGTTTATCTGGATTGTATGCATCATCAGACTAGAAAGAGAAATCATGACAAGAAATGATGAATGTTACCACTATTCTAAGCATCAATCAACTACAGAGAAATCATGACAAGGGTTATAGACATCATATCATAAGATGAGATTTTAGTGTTCTTGTAGGCAAAGCCTCAACATACAGAGATTCAAAGCCTTTATATAATACATGACTGTTAACATCGGCTTGCCATATTTTCATAATCAGAGTACAATGTATATGAATTAATATTACGAAGTACAGACATGAACTCCAGGGTCTTAGTTCCAATGGAAATACCACCCTATATGATAGCTTAGTACAGTACACTTGATATGGATTACTTTGTAGTCACACAATTTAAGTTCCAATGGAAATACCACCTTATAAGATAACTTCAATCAATCAATCAATCAATCAATCAATCAAATTTCTATAGCACCTATTTCCTCAGTAGCACTGAACGAGCACTGAATGGCTAAAGCACACCATATGCTTTAATTAATAGTATGGTATTATACTTTATTTGCTTTAGATTACTTACTGTATTCATAAGTCTTAGTTCCAATGGAAATACCACCCTATATGATAACTTTGTATACCGATGTAATTGTTCCATGTATTTAAACCTTTTTAAATGTAATGCAAGTATCATTGGTAGTTTCTTTACCCTCATTCTGAAATCAGAAAAGACATAGAATGATTAAAGGTCACCTTTCTTCTCTTCTAAGTGTTTGACTTTGTTGTTTCAGCTGTAGTTTAAAGACACAAATGTCTTGTTCCTAAGTCTGAATTTTAGAGATACAATTCTCTGTTGTACTCTCTTTCAGAGACACAAATTCATCGTGTTCATGTCTTTCAGAAACACAACTTTGTGTTCCCCTGTCTTTCAGAGCCACAAATGTGTTGTTCCTTTGTCTGTCAGAGAAACAAACATCTTATTCCTGTGTTTTTCAGAGACACAAATCTCTTGTTCCTCTGTCTTTTAAAAGAATAAAGCTCTTGTTTTCCGTCTTGGTAGAAGTATAACTCAACCTGCATGCATCATTATTGTTCTTTAAGAACTACTTTTGTTACAATTTGAAGAAGTTGTCTAAAACCCATCTATATAAAAGGGTGTTCACATAATGTAAAAAACCTTGCCATGGCCTGGTCCCAGTAAACAAATTAATCAGGTGTTAACTTTTGGTCTGCGTTCAGATTGCATATTTGTCGTCATCCAGTCTAGGACAAAAACAGCTACATCAACGCTACTATTGTTAAATATGGCTGACTTCGATAATTGTTTACTTTCCAACTGATAATAACATTACACATTCATGGGACGCTTAGACAATAGTAAAAAGGTCAACATATACTGTAGGTCAACATGAGAGGGCGTCATCTGGGACAAGGTCTGCATTCACACGGACGTTTTTGCTCTGGGACAAGACCAGGCTCGGCCCAGGCCAGGGCCTGAACCACCTTCTCGTCTGGGACCAAATCTTGTCCGGGCCAGGCCCTGGCTAAACCGTTCACACCTGTTTTTTTGTCCCAGACCAGGACCTGGCCATGGCCTGGCCCTACACAAAATTCGTAGTCTGAACAGGCTATAAGTCTCACCTTTTTTGTGCTTCCTGTTTACTACAACAGTTTTCACAATAATATTTATATTCACTACAAAGTGTCTCTGTACTGCTAAACCCCCTGTAAGAAATACATAAAGCAAGTGAGATTAAGGTGTATGGTCATCCAATATTTGTTGGTGTAAGATTAATCCTGTGATTTTCTTAAAGTTAAAGGATATGTCATTGTGGTTCAATCTATATGTAAGTTATAAGCATGTTTCATATGATGTATTAAAGTATAAGAGTATGAATGTGTGTTTGTGTAGAACTTTTATTAGATAAAGGTGTCTCACTGGTTGGGAGAACAGTGCTCAATGCAATATTTGTAGCACAGCATTATAGACGTAAGTTGAGGAATTTGGAAGTCACACGTTGTAGCTCGAGTTTCATGTGCTATACATGGAGAGAGAGAGAGAGAGAGAGAGAGAGAGAGAGAGAGAGAGAGAGAGAGAGAGAGAGAGAGAGAGAGAGAGAGAGAGAGAGAGAGAGAGAGAGCGAGAGAGAGAGAGAGAGAGAGAGAGAGGGGGGAGGGAGGGAGGGGGAGAGAGACAGACAGACAGACAGACAGACAGACATACATTACGACATAGTCACTTTTACTGTGTTGAATTTTGGTTACCTTGAAAAAGTTGTTAAAATTATTATTCAAGATTAATAATAAAATTTTACATTTGCTTCAGTTTCAATGAAAAGTGTCAAAACTCCTAAATACAAAATGTACTTGGTAAGGACATATTCTATTCTACTTGATATTATAATATTCTTTGCTGCTGACCTTAAGCAATGAGTTATTGAAGTATTTTGGTCTACATCAACAGATAAGTCCAGGAAATCTTCATCTTTGCTACTAACCTGTGGGTGAATGAACATAAGACAGATTCGATTGGTGTGCTAAAAATGTACAGTATTTGGACTCTAGTTACAAATATGACATACCTTGTTACATATACATGCAATGACATACACACAATCTTCATGTTTGCGAACTGTTACAGCCATAGCAAGAAATATGATGTTTTAACGTGACATGGGACCAGATCCGAACAATCTGTGTTATCTAATTTATTTAAAAATTACAGGTGTTATACCATGCACAAGCCAAGTTATTGCCTTTGAAATGAAAATATGGATAATATATCATGGTCATTCTATGTTATCCTTGTCCAAATTCCAAATTCATTAAGTTACTCTTACCATTTGCCCACTATGACAGTAATAACTTCTGTATCATGGTCATTTTTTTCATTATTATTTTTAAGTTTCTCTTGCTGTAAATTTGTACATCGTCACGTCAGTGCAGTAAGGTCATATCTGCCCATACAATTGCATAGCAGATACGACCTAACTGCACTGACGCGATTATATATTTTCTAATTTTCTTCATTGAGTGAGGTCAAACTCCATTACTTGTTTTGTCAACTATTTTAGTCCTCATCTCCATGTCTGCTCATTGACAAATGTATTTTGTTGTTCACTCAATTTTCATAGTTTCAGTTGTATAATGTTTAATCTAGTGGAAATAAGTATATTAAGTAAATATATGATAAATTGCAACTATAATTAGACTTACAGTTTCACAGCATAAACAACGGGTTTCATTTGTCAAGGTGCCTTGGAATATGTCATGTACCCACGTTGGTTCAGGTTTGGTTTGGTTATCATTGCCATTCTTTGGCTTGTTGCCTTGCTTTTCTGCTGTGGACAAATCAACAAAATTCATTAATAAACAAGAAATATAAATTATTAGTGAAATTGATCCTTAAAATAAATTTTGTTCACAGTACATTGTGGAATGTTTAATGTATGGGGATATTCTAATTTCCTCTATAATTCGTACCATTATTTCCCATTTTGTTTTTTATTTGGAATTTTGTCTGAAATAAATATATGAACAAGTCTTCATAGAAGACATAGCCCCCACTCAAATATGACTGAATGGCGATATGATTTAAAAGAAATTGGTGGCAACAAATAAATACTACAAAATGTCTGTGAAAATGCAGGGAATTGCTGAATTTCAGTGAACGTGAAGATCCAGGTCGAGGTCAAACGTCAATGTCTAAAAAGAAAGTTTAAACTTGGCAATATAGGAGTAGACACTTTACTGTAGTCTCCATATATTAATGTTTTTTTTAGTTAATTAGTAAATCATGATTGTTCACTACAAATATGGCTGCCATTGAGTAAAAGGTTACATGAGCACCAAAAATAATACATGTGTATGTTTATCTGGTTCTGTATTATCTATAGACATGATCTAAAAGACATTAGCCACACATAATTGCTACAGCATGTCTGCAATATGTAATTAATAGTTTAATTTTGATGGTCTATGAATAGAGTCTATGATTAAAATTGTTCAGTTATGCAGTATCAAACATAGTGACTGTTCACTACAAATATGGCTGCCATTCAGTAACAATTACATGAGCACCAAAAATAATGCTGGTGTATACTTCCTTTCTTCAATGTTACTTGTAAACATGATTTAAAAGAAATTGGCAATATGTAAATACTGCAGTGTGTCTGTGATAGGTAGGAATTGGTTTGATTTTGATAATCGACTCTGAAGGTCAAGATCAAGATCTCCAAAGATAGCTTGCATCTGGTAATATGGGGGTAGACATTTGAATGGAGTGTCTGTGTACTACAGTTGTTGAGTTATGCAATAAATATGATAATTAACTACAAATATGGTCACCCATTCGCTCAAATTTGCATATATCAAAAAACAAATTGATCGTGCATGTGTCCCACATAATATGTCACCTTTGTATCGGGTTTGAAAGAAATTGGATATTGCATGTCTGAGAAATGACATATTACATATGGACATATACAGGCACAGACATATGTATGCATACACCCACATGGACAGATGCATGGATGAACAGATGGACGGAGCCATTGTAATATCACTCCCTTGGGGTGACTAATAAATAACATTATCTACACGGAAGTGAGAGGCACAGACCTGATTAGACTGAATGATAAATTGACAGTTCAATGATCAATTCTCATATTTCTAACAAGGAACTGATCATCATGGCAAACAAATTCAGTTCATGAACGGTCAGCTACATACACATGGTTGTTGTTCAAGGGAAGGTGAATGATAATGATGATAACGACTTAAAAGTTATATCTCAAGAGAAATGAAAATGTGAAAGAGGTTCTTTCACTTATTTGAGATGCCGACCACTCTGACCACTCTCATTATCATCTCTCAATTATACTCCCGCTGACTCCATAATTACACTTCAATTTTTAGCGTGGCTGGAGTATCAAGTAACAATTCCCTTGGGATACCAAAATGTCATTGTGAAGAACACATGTATTGAGACTAATATTAATGGGCATAAAATTGATTGAAAGTCCAAGACATCCATTAAACATAGGCCTTGCCTGTATTTAATGACAAATTTGATACCATAGAAAAACCCATCATTACGTAGCAATTATAAGCCTTAATGATCCTGTGCAGTGGGCAATATCTTTTTAACAATTTCAAATATGAGTACACAAATTCATATTGAAAGTTGTTTTTTTATATTATACATGTCTGTATATTTTTTGGCCAGGTATTAATTTATATGTCTCTAAGTGGTCATAATATATAGATGGAAAAAAAGACCGCTGCCTAAATATTATTTATTATGACATATTGTATACTGCTAGACCATTCTCAATAGGAAAGCACCGAATTATGTAAATTCTCAATATGGAGTTATAAGTGAGAGGGCCTTCTTGCTTTTATAACTCCATGCTCACAATGATACAGACTGATAATAAATTGAAAAACAAGGTCAACCTGTTAGCAACTATTCATTATGTATTACCATGGATACAGACAAGGTCATTACCTAATACATATTTATAATGCATGCATATTGTGATCTGAAAGTGTCAGGCTAGCAAATGGCAAAACCTGGTTTGGTTGAATTACCGATCTGAGAAGTCTCGGGCTAGCAAATGGCAAAACCTGGTTGGGTTGGGTTACCAACTTAGGAAATAATGTTAAAACTCCACAGGTAATTGTGGGCTAGAAGTATACATCACCAAAAAAAGGGACAAAGCGAGGTGAACTAAAAATGACAGAAATTACTTTATTTTTTTATGTCAATATAAATATCATTCAGGTAAAGAGGATATCTCTGCAACTCTACTAAAGAACATGAAATATATAAAAACAAATTTGGATAGAGATAAATCTGACGAGTCCTTACCTTGTAGGAGATCAGCTATTGTATTCAACAAATAATTGAGGAATTCATGTGCATCTTGCTGCATATAATTATCAAATAATTCTAGAAAAGACAACATGAGACAAGAGAACACGGTTTCAGTTCCTTCTCTAATTACACTATAATATTATATCATGTATATTCAGTGAATACTCCCCTTGAAATATGAATGACCAACTACAGACATCTTACACTTCATTTTATGCTTGAGCCTAGAGGGTCAAAATAGAACATGAGGATTCACTTCTCATGTGCTCCCACTGTCTGTTTCATGTTAGTATTCACTGGCTCTGTTTGATCAGCCACACTGAAATGAATAAGAAACTGCACATTCTACACTTAAGAATAGCATGATGGTAATTTCTTGCTAGACGTAGTGTAGGTCTGATGAAATTAACCACTTAAACATACTGCAACTAGAAGCAGACTCGCGGGGCACAACTGTTTTGATGATGTCTGCATTTGATGTCTGCATGGTGGCACGTCAGTTCATTTCATTAACAGGAAGTGTCACCAGAAACTATTGATTCAATCTTGCTACAGTGTAGCTATGTGCAGTTTCTTATTGGTGTCTATGTGGCTATATCAAACAGAGCCAGTGAATACTAACAAGAAATGGGCTGTAATATTAATGTGCAGTCCTCTAATGTGTGTAGAACATGGCGGCGTGAAAGTCATGATGTTGACAACAAATTGCATGATTGCTATTTTTATGACATGCTTACAGTGGTAAAATATACTACTTCAGATAATGAGAATTTAAACCACATCGTTTATACTGCTGTAACAGAAACACTTCTTTTCTTTGCACCTTTTTAACACACACAATGTAACACATATAAATTATTGATACTGTACGTAATTATGGACACTGACTCCTAATGTCAAAATAATGTGTTTGTGTCTGAACATGTACACTGCATCTTTAATTATGTGATTAAAAATCCATCCTAACACTGTAACAGATGATGACTTTAACAACAACATCATATTACATCATTAATGTTCATTAATCACAACTTACCATTCTCTTTTCGGAGTCTTGCTATGAACTTTTTGGGAGCAATAACGCCAACTTTCTTCTTCTGGAAGGCAACATTGTTGAAGAGGTCCGCTAAACAGGTAAGTAAAGTCTCTTTCTTCTTGGGCTGTGCTTTATATGCTAACACTTTGTCTCGGAATGGTTTACAGAAGTATAATGCTTGTAAGACTGAATTACAGTAACATGTATTTCCAAACTGAAAAAGAAAAGAAAACCTACTGAGTCATCTTTCCTTTGTATTAGATTTGAACTCAAACATGTCTTTTCACTCAATGATACCAATGAACTTAATCTAATAAATGTGGGTGATATTGACAATTTCCTTAGTTAGGAGAACTGAAGTTGATAATAACATTCTAAATGCTTATACTCAATAGTTCTGTTTATCAGTGCTACATGTATTAAAGGCCACAGAGGGCCATCCCTCATGGGTTCAGCGTTAATGCTGGAGAAAATCTGTGTGCCCAGGGAAAACCTGTGTTGTTTGGTAGAATCAAGCTTATTCTTTTATGCTGCACTGACTTTTTTAATAGCTCTGCAGGACTCCTGTTTTTCACCATTCTCGCAAACCAGAGTTATTATTTCTACCACTACATTCCGAAATAAGTAAGCTTGTGGGAGGCTCGTTAAGAACGTTGCCGTGAAACAGGCCGTGGTTTGCGACGATGGTTTTCACATCCTAATGTTAATCGTAATCTGAACTGGGCCTTAAATTAATCTTGTCTTACACCTAATTTAACAAAATTAAGGATCAAGCCCCAGCAGGCCATTCCAGACTGCAAACAGGAAATTGAGAATACAGCCTCCTCACTCAAATTGGGGGTATCATCACCTCATAGTACCGTTTCTCAAGGGCTTTGTCCCTTAGTATTCTGTATAGAAATGTAAATCAGGGATGTTTTTCGTATTGTTCCGACATGGAGGAAAGCAGCAGTGCTCTATGATTAACTGTGTAACCTATACCGTGTGTATACCCCCAAGGTACACAGACAGGAAGTAGAGTGCCACCATTCCAAATTTTGGAAAGGCCTACTCAGTGGTAAGGATCAATAGGATTTATACAACTCTGCCAATAACAACCTACATGAAGACTGTCAGTGCAACACCATCTACTTTCCACTATCAATGACGAAGATCCCCTGAGGGATGGAAACATCTGGAAGTTTTCATAAATAAACTTTAAAGTGTAACTAGACTCTGATTTATCATCCTACACTTTATTTCTACTCAATAATTCTCAAGATAGAAATGACTTATTTTCAAAAAGAAATCTAGTGAGGGCTGCTCTCACTAATAGACTTTTGAAGAAGGACAGAACTATAACTCTACTAAGATATTGATGAATGAGTTAAAACCCTGGTTGAGGTACATTGTAGCTCGGGGGCAAATACTAGGAAGTCAACCACTCAGCAATCAATAAAATTCTTATGGCGTGATCTTGTTTGATCCAGAATTTCTATAGAAATACTTTTTCAGTCTTGTGAGCTTTGACTAACTCAACTTTGCTTTCTTTTAAAACCATATGTTCTCTGAATGCATGTTTGTTATGAAGGCTTTTGATGCAATTTTCTGTCTCAGGAATTTGTTTACATGTAATGGATTTCTGACAAAAGCATGTTTTGATGAATGGATTTCAGGAAGTGAATGAAAAGAAAACCAGCTGAGCTGATCACCAGGTGACAAAAATACCTCATGATCAGTAAAAATGTGGTTTTCATCAGGTCAAAGGGTTTTAGCTGAGCTATCAAAATTGGTATTATTTCATGTGTTCAGTTTAACTATGGAATAATCCCAGTGAGATATCTTAAATCAAGAGGTCAGGTAGATTTTACCTACTTCTAACCATTATTTCTTACAAGTTATTTTCATACAGCCTTCAATGATTGGCTTATATTATGTCACATGGTATAGACTAGTGACCCATAGTGACCTCAATTTGCATATAGCTGGCATTATTTGTTTTCTATTTCCCTAGGGCACTATTAATATAGCACAGGAGTCCTACTGGTGCTTTGACCTGGAAAGAATATGTGCCTGTTAATATGATGTGTTATAAACACTTATCACCTAGCCTTATTTGGAAACTAATAGATGTCATATTACCCCTTCAGCAGTGTTGTAGCAACTATTTCCCTCAGCTGAAGTATATGTATCAGAGATTACTTGCACAAATGAGTGTGCATTGCATACTAGTGGATTTGCACTGCAGTGCAATACTGAAAAATACACATCTCTCATGCAAATGATATGCACATAAGTATGCAATAGTTCATGTACAAAAAGAAATCACATGGTAGCACAGTATGACCTTTACATAATTCTGCTGTTTCAGTGCCAGTGTGGGTACTTTGGGGTACTTGTACTTGGTGTTTACTGCTGCACTTTCACTCACTAGGCTCAAGAAAGTATGACCACAGAGAACAGCACCAGCACTCATGCAAATACCTCGAGTACATCCTACTTGCACTCACATATCATGGGGTTCTGTTGTATTATTTTGCCCTTACGAAAATGCTTCACATGAGCAGTTTTAAATTACATGGACCTTATTCATTGTTATTGAACAGTGGTACCAGAAAGAGCTTGTGCTGTGTTTACACTGGAATATCCAGTAGACCAGAAAGACTAGGTAACCACTCAACTCAAAGTACACTTAAATCAAATGTGCATTTTCACGTGCTGCCCCATAGCGCACTAATTTGGAAAAGTCTATCTATTGAACTGAGTCAGTTACCCAGTAATTCTTGATAAATTCAAGCAAGTCATTACAATTCATCCCTTTGCAATGGCATTTTAAATGTACTCTAGTGGCTGTTTCTTGTTCAATGCCCTGAGATTATGGTGCTTTTACAAATTATTCTGATCCAATGATTGATTGCTTGACTGACTGACTGACTGATTGATTGATTGGCTGAAAGTGTTAAAATTCTTTGACAGTAGAAAACGGTTAGATTTTTAATAAAGCTTATAAGAAGATAATTAGGTCAGGGATAGGGACAGGAATAGGGTAACACTCCCTAAACTCTGCTGTGAATCATCAATCATGAATCTGACACTGTTTCTTACATGCAAACTGTTTTGTTACTATAGGATAGGGTCCCTATACACAACTATGATTTCCATCTCAAGATTTTAGGAATCATAAAAGTATGTATAGTAGAATTTGTTCCTCATATCAAGGAAAATAGTTCAAAGAAAACATTTAGTTATAAATTCAAGTTTTGATTTATTTATACTATGTACTCCATACAGTTTTTGGTAATATGTAGTGTTCATTCTACTTCTTGTTTACTGTCGATATCCTTACCAATATTCTGAGGACAGTATTTTCGGTGTTGCAAAACGTAACACTTTCCACTGATTTAGAAATTTACACTATAATAAAGTGACCTTCAAACTGCCCATAAACAATCTTATGTCCATTTTGGCAAGAGTGCAGTTCAGTGTTCTCCTCAGACAGAGTTCAGTCATGGGTAATTTGTATAACAAAAGAATACATTGTTCTCGATACCCATAATAGCTTTTTACTTTAACCTTATCATGCTCAAACCAAAGTAGAACATGAAGGACTAAGGTCAACTTACTATCATGCAGCCATATAGTAGTAATAATGTGTGTAGCGTAAGAGGCAAAACTCATGGTATGGTGTCCCCCTAGAAATTGAATTATTATTACTGTTATGATATTACTAATACTAGATGGTATAATTTTATTCCAGGTTATGAAGTTAGAATGAATCACTGGAAGGTGCTCCAGTTTGGTAAAAACTCTAGCTGTAATAATTGTAGCATTTGCTGTGATTTTGAGGGGGGTTTCTACTGTTTTTGTGCTTTTTGTTGTTCTGATGTTTAACTGGAAGCAAACACTTCAATACCTGTAACGTAAGCGCAACTAGACAGAAGCGATGAGATCTGAATCGCAAAGTAAGGTGAATTTTTCTGCTGAATCACGCCATACCTGCAAAAAAATCAGACATTTCCTAACTCCAACATTAATCACGAGGCCTTCAAGACCCCCAAAATGGTCAGAGGTACCTCAATCCCATCAAAATCGGCAAAAGTAGAAACGCATGCAGCATTTTCAAATGGGTAGTACGCTGACATCTTGCTCATGTTTTCAGCAGGATCTCATCTATTTTTATTTATGTTACAGCAATTGTAGCGTTTGCTACCAATTAAACGTTGGAACGACAACTTAAAAGCAGAAAAATCCCTCAAAATCACAGCAAACACACAAATATTACAGCTAGTAAGAACTCAATTTAGCAGAATGGAAGCATTGCTATGGAGAAATTGTAATATCATCTCAAACACAACTTATGTCATCAACTGGAATGCTTGAAATTCACAGTTTTTATATGTCGTATTATAATATATTACTATTTACTACATGTAGCTGTGTGTATATTATTGTATTTTTCAACAAATAAAAGTCATCGACAGTGAAATGCCACAAATTCGCCACTATATAACATAAACGTTGTTCTCAATAGTCATATAAAAGAATGATTATACAAGCCAAAATAAAATAATTTAATAGTTTTGTGGTTCAGTACATTCATGGAAGTATAACTCAAACTCTTACACTTTCGTATAAACCTTATTTTGTTATTTTTTTGTTAACTATTATTTAATACTCTAGTTTATATATTTATTAGTTTGTTTTAGCACCAAACACTTATTGCAGAAAATCCAATGAAGAAATGTAGTTTTCTTGACGTATGTAATAAAAGATATAGTAATCAGTTTATCATTTGGTTTTTAGCACCCACTGAGACCCAGTCATGTTATCACTTCACATTCCTCACCCAATACACACGATGGCATATAAAATGATCACAGACTGATTTCAAAAAATGTAATTTAGGGGACATCAGCTGTATTGAATTATGGCGTTCAATTCTTGCACTCTAAATATTATTAAAACTGCTATTATTAAATCGAAATGAGGAAACCACACCCACTCTCAAAAAAATGAAGTGTTTACTTACGTTCACAAGCCCAAAATAATGTTCATTTGGTGGGAACTGATCAGATCCAATCTCCTTTTCCAGTGCCGATGCATTAGTTCCCTGGAGAAATAAACATGAACACATGACATCCATGTTAGTATAGCATAGTATGACGTTTGGAGCGACTGTCTGTGGTATATTATATCAAGAAATAATTACTAAACGTCAGGCGAACATCACAGACTTTCGCGATAGAAACTTGTCTCCTGAAATAACAGCAAAGTATGCCTATTCCCTGACTGTTTACATTACGCACAGATGATTATTCCCAGTCATTCGACCAACTATAAAATGCATTGTAATGTCGATGTTTGAAAGTACGACTAACCATGTTTTTATACAGCTATTAACAGACTGTGCAGGACAGCTCATTGCTTCAATATAATTTGCGCCGCCATCATAACCTTATTTGCGCTAAGCATGATGGGAAACAGAATGTCACACATCTTTTATGTAAAGATCTGATTTATGAATTATTTTACATAACTTTCGTCTACCAAACACAAATGTTAATGGAAATGGCCATATCGAAGTTATAAAATTTGGTTGATTTCGAAAAAAAGGAACCCATACTTTGATCACGTGACATCTCCATCTTTCTCTTTCCTCGGTGTCCGCCATTTTATAAGGTACAGCCACACATGACACAAATTTCGAGCTTAAATTAATACGACAGGGCCGTACACATTGGAATAATTCCTTGTCCGAGCGTTACTTAAGGTTGTGGTCCAGAATCCAAGCGATTATTAAACGTCATTGTTCAGTAAAGTTTCACGTTGTGGTAAAGTGCCGTATCGGTAACTGAACGTAACGTTGGTACAGAGCACATGGTGACATGGTCACCGATAATCATACCAACGCAGTACTCACTAAATAGTAGCCTAATTCGTTGACTAACATGAACACTCAACATATGGCGTTTATTGTTTTTCGTTAGAGCAACTGATTAAAATAAAAATATTGCCAAAACCATAATAAATGAAATTCTACCAACCTTCAATAAAACTTGGGAGAGATGTAAAAGGTTAGGTTGCAAATATATCATTACATATGTCTGTTTTAGTTTATCGACTTGTACAACTATCCTGTCGATGTGTTATATATTTATATCCACCTTTCTGGAAATGACATCTTATAGTAGGAGTATTGGCGGGTTTGTTTTGAAGTCGGGTATGAATTCATTGTAAACTGAAGCATAGTCTGTGATAGTTGCAATAATTGTAGTGTTCGTTGTGGATTTGAGGTTTTTTATTTCTGATGTTTAACTGGAAAATGAACAGTTAAACATCGAAACAGAATAAAAGCAAAAAACAGGGGGGGGGGGTGACAATTCAAATCCACAACGAAAGCTACAATTATCGCCGCTAAGTCAGTGACAGTTCGAATGTCTCTGGATTAGAAGGGTTGATAATGATGTGACTTTAATATACCAACAGTTCCATGTAAGCAGTGTTTTTTGCCAAGGGGTAAAAGTTATATAGTTTCCCATACAATCTACCATAATTCTGTTTGGAAACTTTCGTAGATTTTTTACTGCTTACCACCCTTATCAAAAACACTGCTGAAGTAACAGTTGAAAAGTCAGTGATATATCTACTACAGGAAGAGATGCATCAAAGTTTCTGTTACAAAGCATGTTAAACTTTAGTTTTGATTTCATTCATTCATTCATTCATTCATTCATTCATTCATTCATTCATTTCCATCAGCGTAGTCTCTGACATCTTCAGACTCCCTAACCAGACTTTATATATTTGTTTTATTTTATTAGTTTTTCATCATGGTGAAGACCAACACAAATGGGTACCGACGTGGTACCAGGTACATGTTCTCCAGGGACTTCCGTAAGAAGGGTCCTTTCCTCTTGTCAACTTATATGAAACTTTACAAAAGAGGAGACATTGTTGACATAAAGGTAATATGTGTGTTCTTGTCACTCATTTACTTCTTGCAATTTTAGACATTTTCTTTATAATTTACCTACATTCTCATGACATATATGCATAACATGATTTAGGTACTTTTGAAACACTAACTTCAAAAATCGCCTAGCATTTGATGTTTTTATGCAATAATTTACTCTAAAGCAAACTAACTGTACTGTCAACTTGGACTGATGTGTTCTGTTTGGAAGTAAACTGTTGTCAAAAATGACAGGAAAAAAAACAATACCATGAAGTCATACCAGAATTACGATTCCTCCACAGAATTTTTTTATTTAGAGGCAAAACGTGTCTTGCTATGATATTAATGATCATCTATGTACTGTCTCCTATGTAGGGTACTGGTGCCCAACAAAAAGGTATGCCCCACAAATCATACCATGGCAAAACAGGCAGAGTGTACAATGTTACTCCTCATGCAGTTGGTATCATTGTCAACAAGCAAGTCAGGTATGTAACATTGAAGAAAACATTAACCTACCCCCTGAACTATGGATAAAAAAAAAGAACAGCTTAGTTTCCCAAATATCAAAAAATATGTTCTTATGTCTGCCATTGGTAGTTGCGATGATGAAAAACATTCCAAAACATTCGCAGTTTCCACCAAAGAGATTTCAGTCTCAGTGATGGGAAAATTCCTTCCTTGGATGTCTGAGCTGCTACCATGTCATGACAAAACAGATCATATTGGTAATACTCAAGGTAATCTAAATGGCATGAAACTCTCGAGAGGCAGTGCCAATGACTTTTCCAGATTGAGATCACAGTTGGCTAACAGTTGGAGAATGATTCACCCAATAAAGATGTACATCTTAGTGTCATCAGTTCTGTATGTTTAACCCTCTTCCTGCCAAGCCTCCTCATCTGCTAAGTGGTCAAGTCAGTGGCCAGCAGTCAATTTAGGACCCTCCAGAGATTACCACTTGAAAGCCATTAGACTGCCAGGGATTTTCCCTCAAATTCACTAACTTCTCCTTTTTTTTTGGTCTTTCTCCATTTCTACCTACTTCATTCTAGGAATCGTATTATGCCCAAAAGAATCAATGTTCGAATTGAGCATGTTAGACATTCAAAATGCAGAGACGATTTCTTGAAAAGGGTGAAGGAAAATGAAGAAAAGAAGAAACAGGCTAAGGAGAAGGGAGTCAAAATCAATTTGAAGAGACAGGTAGGTGCAATTATAGTCTCCAAGGTATGCTGTGATGGGGCACCCTCATCAGCCAACCCCTTTCACGCTAAGGTATACCATGACAGAGCGCCCTCATACATTAACTACATTGGGCAATACCCCTTTCATGCGAGTGCTAGCTGATAGGCAAAGCATGCCATGTCATATCATACAGACTGGTGCAATCACAAGTACTATCTTCACCCCTTGAGACAAGTATAGCCATTCCCACAGCCCTCATCGGTGTCACCAAAGTGTCTATATATCTACTTTGTGTGACCAAGCAGCTATTTGTCTACTCCAATCCCATTGTATGGTGTACCCTCACTGGTTACAAATAGGTTTTTTTGTGACTTTGCCTCGTTACACAGCACTTAGTCTTTATCACATACGACAGAAAGGGATCAATCAAGCTTTGAATAAGTCAAATAAATTTATATCTAAGGCTAATATCATAGAAGTGAAATTAAGAATTTTGTTTTGTATATTAGATACAACTGACAACATTACATTGCTATTTCCATAGACAATATGCATATTATTAGTTTCTGAATACCATAATTAGTAGATTCATTCTCTACAAGTACCATAATGTTATTTTGATATTTCTGTTTTACAGCCAGAACAGCCTCGCCCTGGACACTTTGTGAGGACAAAACACAACAAGCCAGTGCTTTTCGAGCCAATTCCATATGAATTTATTGCATAAAAGTGTATGAAAAACTGGGAATTACAGAAATAAACAACGGACAATAGTCTACGTTTAACAGAAACAAATGTGTGTGTGTCTTAATTTTTACAACAGTACATCATTACATGGTGTAATTTCTGACATGACTAATACAAATGTTGAACTGTTCGAAAGATGGTAGCTGATTTTACCATATTACCATGGGTACTGCCTTGACTTGTACAACTGGCTTCTTCTGAGTCTAATTTGCCCATTTCCATAGCTAAACTTTCAGAGAGGTTGTATAATGCAGGGTGGTAGAAATGACATGTTGTGTTTCCTGTTACATAGGAAAAGCAGCTATTATGAAATCAGCTTCCCTTGTGGTGCCACACTTGGCCCTTCCAGGGATGTGAAAATACAATCATGGCACTTTCTTGGCCTAATAAAACTGGTATTTATTGCGAGAATGTTCAAGACTGAAACCTTGGAATGGTCCAAGTGCTGTCGGTGTTTACATCTGATTAAAAATCACACTTTGCTACAATGTATCAATTTAATTCTATTAAATTCTGAATCGCTTTTAAATCTTCCTGTCTCATTGCCGTGACAAATAATGTAGCCTTGATTATTCAAACCCATATGTATAGGTTAGAGTTCATCAAGAGAGATCTTCACAAATAAGTTTGGTAATGCCCACACTATCCATGAAGATCTCTCATCAGACTCTAACTGACTTAATTAAAAGTCAGCCAGTTTTTGGTTTGATTATTGACTACCAAAACCCATCACTGGGGGGGGGGGGGGGGGGCATACATAGTTTGGTATGCAACAGTGTTGCAAACATGTATTGTAAGTGTATCTGTACACATTCAGGAGGAGATGAAACAAAGCCATTGTTCAACTGATCTCAGTAAGACGTTTCTTCAGAATACAGAAAAATGTAGCAAATGAACTATGAAGATTTATATTGATTAATGCATTGGGGTCACCAGAGGTTGACTTCAAAATGGAAGGTTATCCTTCCAAGCACTCTGCATAGATATTACTGGAGAAATGAAGTTGCCATAGTATTTCACCCATAGAACATGATAATTTTAAGACAAAGATACAGAATTCAACTCAAGAAGAACAATAACAGAAACAAAATACTGACAAGAGTCCTGTACCTTATCATATTGAAAAGTCACAACATTGCTATTCTTAACAGTGCAGTAGAAACAGGCTTCTGTTGAAAAAATTACGGATGGCCTTTATGATTTTAATGGCTTCAATTGTTTACTTTCCAACTGAGTGATAATCACACAAGTGAATTTGTCTGCATCTACATCCCCTCTGTGGGTGGCACCTCTATTATTGTTTCATTTGCATTGGATGTTATCTACGTGTCTCGTGAGTGAAACACCAAGACTTCTTCATTTTTTTTCTGTACAGTAACTACAATGTACAAATAATCACAGTGTTTTGCTCCTGCATGAACATGGTCAGTTTGGATTGTAAAGTTCTTTATTCTTTGAAACTGAGAAGTATTGAACTACTGGTTACAGTGGCAGTGTGGATTGGGCATTCTCGTAAATCAGAGGACATATTGTTGCTGAAACAACGTAATATATGCTTCATGCTTGCAGGTACGTTCTGGATGGTACTGCAAAGTGGGCTGTGGTTTATGATGTTGGGATGGGGATTTAAACTCCCAATCTATCTCATCACAACACAAATGAGTAAATGGTTATCTGCAAGAGTCATTGGTACATTCTCTATCGGAGTGGTCTGAAACATGGAAATGTTGAAATTCGTCATTTTATCTCGAGAAAAAACGTGCCTTCTTTACAAGAGATCATAAGGGGAATGCAAATATAACGTTTAGAGGAATAAATGAAATCATATATTATTCAGTTGATAGCTTCCCTGAGTTCTTAGTTTTACAGTAAAGTCAGCCATCAATTGTATATTATCCACTTACTATGTCTGTTTGTACATTAATTCAAGCAACGATTCTGGTATGTGTGTGTGTGTGTGTGTGTGTGTAAATGTGTATATATATTTGATTACAATGTTAATTGTCTTGATGTATACACGTCTCAATCAACAATTCTCGAAAGCCATAGCAGGTTTTTCTGCTGAAACGACGCAAAAAAATGACATCTCTTCAGGGGTCCTACGTGGGGGTAGCGCTGTCGTAATTATAATAAGTGTTTAGTAATTTTTCCATCGGGCATTGGCGATATAAAAAGAGAGACTTTTTTTATTTTACCGAAGAGGGCGCAATTTCGGTACTAATGGCAACCAAGCTTACAATGTCCAGCAGTTATCATAAAACTTTGCACTTGAGAAGTAGTATCATCCTGTATACCAGTAAAGGTTCTGGTATGAGTACACTGCTTGTGATTGTCTAATAACAATAGTGAAGTATCGACCATTTTTAGATTTTGATTTTGAAATAAGTATGTTTATCTTACGTGTGTAAATAGCCCATCGAATGTCGCCTTGCCCAAGAAGCGAACTTCACCTTTTTGAAGGAGGAGAAGTATTGAAAACTACATGACTGAACTGAATTCCAAATGACAACACGGCCAAGTCCACATTATATGTGGATAGGTGCATTAAACAAAGTACACTATAAGCAACCCATCAGTTGTATAACTTTGGCGAACTGGTTAGACAGAGGTTAACGTTGTCATAGACCAGTGACGTTGTTAATGTAGGGCCCTTAAGCTTGTGCCGATATGGGTCTGTGCAAGTATACTATAAACAACACAGTTGTATAACTTTGGGTAACTGGTTGACAGAGGTTAACGTTGTTACCTACAGACTGTGATGTTGTTAATGTAGGGCCCTTGTGCCGATATGGGTCTGTGCAAGGGGTAATAATTGTACGTTGTGTCGTACGTAGTAGAAATGTTCCGATATCTGTAATACGGAGATCAGTGTATGTAGATTGCCGTACACGTACGTAGTAGGAAAAAAGGCTCATTTCTATAAGATGTATTTAGACTAAGAGTAGCATACACTGCCGTACATCATCACCGTAAACCACAGCCTCTTTTACGGCACTGTCCAAAACGCACCTTTATTTCGCACTGCCGTGGAAGAAATAACAGTTCTCGTTTGCGAGAATGCCATACATAGGATACGTCTTTATTTCAAAATCAGTGTAACTTTGAATTAAAATGAACCGTCAACACTGGAGTATAAAGTAACATCAGTGCCCACTACATATATTAGCATTTCAAGACGTATTTATACATTATATAATATTATATGTGCCGTTAGATAGTATCAAACCATAAATATTTTACCATGTATCCATTCAGATCATATTTTTATCTTATCTGATTTTCTGACATTTCGCAGTTAAATACTTATTATTCTTAGGTATACTTTTTGTAAGGATATTAACTTGACCCTAACCCTAAGATTGTGAGATAATAATATTAATGTACATATAACATGCCTCCTGAATTCTCGCAAGCCAGAGCACATATTTCCAATTTTTTCCTGAAGCAACAAAGAATCAACAAAATGTGTACCGCTTGGCGGTACGTGCCGTAAAAGAGGCTATGGTTTGCGACGATGGCCTCTTACCCGTAGAATAGCTTATATTTCATGGCATTTTTTTTCAAACGAAGGAGAACGTTTTCATGCTGAGGAGAGAAACGCGCGCCTTTTAGACTATTTTAGCGGATAATAGCGACACCTGTCCCCCATGAGGCGATATGTGTTGTATTTAAACCTCAAATCACTGATTCTATAAAATTATATAGTCTGAGATTAAACGGGAAAGGAAAGAGTGTAAATGTAATACTTTCGAATAAAAAGGGTTTTGAAAAATGTAATGACAGTAAGTCCGTCTAACAGAGGTTCTACAACTACGTGTAAGGGGAGGGGTTCAAAGAGTTATCTCATTTGGTAGATGTGAGGGGAGATTATGAAGGGGAGACTATCAGTGAGTTCAGAACTTTTCAACATATGGGGAGGGAAGCTCTCTCTCTCTCTCTCAATGAACAGACACATACACAGACACACATCACCACCCCCACCCATACCACGCATATGCACATAACTAACGAGCAAAGATACAAGCATTACATCATAAATAAATCTTTTAATACACTTTCTGGTTAGATCATATATCAATCGAGAAGCACAACCATTGAGAGTATAATAAAATATACATACAAAAACTAAATTATGTCTAAGGTGACTCGAAATCGGTTTGATACGCCAGTACAAAGACTTGCACAACATTACAGACTGTTCGTTCAGTGACTATACTACTTATCAATGTATTTACAAAGTTCGTCTGTTGGCAGTGTTTCAGTCTCGAAGCCTGAACGTAATGCGATCGGTTGTGGGAAGCGTACTTCCGCACACAATTCTTGGCAAGGCACATATGCACGTGCAGACCAGTCTCTCAGAAAATTTTACCGGAGTAATGTTCAAATGTCTATTCTTGCCCTCTTGGAGGGTCAGCTAGTCTCTGTAACCTACCGAATGCACATCTGTTAAGACCAGTTCCGTGATTTGTCAGATTAGCTTTCCTGATTTCTGTAGATTTCCTTCTGCAGTTTGTTTTCAGACAATCGCTCGCTCTTTTGCAGTCAACTTCCTCGTCGTCCAGCCACTCTTCTTCTTCTTCCTGTAGTTCCTCTAGACTAGGTAGTATGCTCGTCGCAGATCGGAGAGGTGATAGCGGCGTTGCTTGTAGCGCTGCTACCCAATCGTCCCTGTCTGCTTGACTCTCTGCCGTAAGATGGAGCGGTCTGCCATCGCCGTTCTTCGGACTGATCACGAAGCTTTGGCGGTCTTGTTTCGCCATTCGGCAGTTACGGAGCTTTAGAAAGCCACACGAATTGCAGAACTTCTTGTCTTGGTAGAAGACAACGAACGGGTCTATTGCCTTACCGTGCACTCTCACGACGAGTCGCCGTTGACGGCTAGGCTGTCCGGGTTGACTCACGGCAAGCGTACCACATTTCGTCTCACTGCCAGGCATTGGTTGTTCCGTCAACAGGCTGAAGTCGCATCGTATGTTTTCTTTGTTGCACATCTTGTGGCGATATTACTGGCGTAATGTTCAGAGGAGCGTAGTCGGAATAGATGTCGATGATATTGCTGAGAGTGCCTTGTTACTCGTAAGCGTGTGGTGTCAGATGTGATTCAACGTGGCCTGCCTTCTATATTTATAGTTTTTTTGTGAACGTTACTTAACCTCGGGAACCTCGAATGTGATGCCTTCTGAATTCATAATTTTTGCTAACGTTACTTTACCACATGATCTAGTGGGGTGTAAACATATACTTAAGGCTACTCCTACCACTCGCATATACTTATACATTTGTACCCGGGCCGTATTGTGATTTGATTGGTCGAGATGACATTTCAACGTTTTTACCGTAAAAGTAACGTCAGCCATGACCAGAAAGCCCCGATTCTGCGAAGACTATATATCGATATCGTCGATTGCATCGATCTTTGATCCTTTCAAAATTGTAAAATCCAAGACACTTTTTTTGTCGTGTTGGTCTAAATTGTTGTGTTACATACAAACTAGATTATTGGTAGTGATGATAATGAACGACATGGGCATAATATACCTCCACTATTGTAAAAACGTAAGCTTGGTCGTCTAATTTCAACAATACATGTGTCAGTATGCTGATCCTAAATCCTGCAATCAGAATGTTTTCATTCGTAATTTTCTATTTAGACACTATTTCTGTCGCAATATCTGTGACACTCCTATCATGGTTGAAATTTCATTTTTGTTCTAAATTTAGCCGAAAGCGTAGTATGACTACGTACACCATCGTAATAGTTTTCAAGTATTGCTTTCAAGTCGAACAAAATATCTAAGATCCAGGTCACATGCGACAATACACGTGCCTTTCACATACAGTCATGCACGTGTACTCAGACGTTGAGATCACCGCACCGCCTACTAAGGCCAAACTAAAATTAAAAAAATGTTTGTTTCCGATAACGTGACTTCAGGAAATAGGGTATGTATGTCGGGATTTTATTTTATTTTTACATTTTATTTTTTGATCCCTTCAACCCAAAGACAAGATACTCGTTGGTCACAATACTTCCGTAAGATTCGATGAGGTGTAAAAGAAGTAAATGAAGACAAATATTTGACTCAGAAGTAGACAAACACAATATACAGACTGTGCTGTTATAGTCTGAAATGACATCGTTTCTCTCTGCAATGTGATTTTTACACACACAAAAAGTAACCAAAGATACTTTGGCAAGAAAATCTACTTGGAGACTTCTTTCATTTTTATGTATGATAGCTCTCCAAGGTGATCGAGCACTCTACTTGGCGAAAGAAGAATGAAATTATATGTATATATATATATATATACATACATGTGTGTGTGTGTGTGTGTGTGTGTGTGTGTGTGTGTGTGTGTGTGTGTGTGTAAGGTATTAAGGCATACACAACATGTAAATTTATCATGATTTTGCATGCAAAAAATGTTTAGGGTCGGCGGCTTAAACCAGGGTCGGTTGGGTTATCGGAGACCACACTATCTTTTTCTATGGCTTAAGTGTGATTTGTGTATATATAATTTTTCTTTCTTTCTTTCTTTTGGCACTTTAATACTTCGCAGAAGAACTACATCCTTTCACAAGCCAAGCATTCCACTATTAGGGGTGTATTTAGGCCTGCTAGGTTTACTTCCTCCGGATTCCCAGAATACATCGAGTTGACTGCATCTGCGGTATTTCTTCATCAAAATACATCTTAATCTCCCGATTAGTTCGCACAGGCTGTTATGGCATTCCTAATGAAAATAACATCACAGTCTGGAAAATTGCAATTTGTGGAAATTGGCGTTAACAATTTGGCAAACGGGTAGCTTTTCTTCCAGCTTCGAATTTTGAGATGTAAAATTGCGTCAAGTACTCTCGTATTGCATAGTATGGTGTATCTTTTGAAGTTACTCAGTAGGCTACGGTCGTTCATTAGTCCCACAGCCTGATTATTTGTTGACGTCATTTCCTCTGTGTCACCGTCACATTTCGCTTATACAACATGTGTTGTTAACAAGGGGAGGGTCATATTTGATAGAGAAAGGAAAGTGAGGGAGGGTAACTTTTTAGCACCACAGAATAATGATAATGATAATAATGTTGGGTTCTTAGCACTTTCCCGTTCTCAAAGCGCTTTACAATTATTACCCCTGGCTCGGATCAGAACGGCACAACGGCCCTTTAGTCTTCCTCAACTCCCCGGGGAGCATACAATCCATTGCAGCCATTCCAGCGCATAGGATTAAAGCCTTCACATTACAACCTACATCCTACCAGGTCCCCAATTATACAGTTGGGTTGACTGAGGCACAGTCGTGGTTCAAATCTTGCCCAAGGACTTTAGCCACTCAGAAACAAACAGCAGGCAGCGATAGGGCTCGAACCTGCAACCTGTAGATTCCAAACGGGTCGCGCTAACTATTCATGACCCATCATGACTCCACCAGAATAGGGGGAGGGTCATATTTTATGCAACAGCCCTGATTTCCTCTAGCTCTGGATGTATACGCCACGGGGTTTCAAAACGCCGAAGCATAGTACATCCAGAGCTAGACCCCCCCCCCCTTGTAATTACTAAAGGCTCTATTATTTAAACCGTTATCATTTTACCATTATTATGTATACTGTTACTTTGAAATTGGCAATGAATGAATGAATGAATGAATGAATGAATGAATGAATGAATGAATGAATGAATGAATGTCATACAGTGGTAGTTTACTACTAGTAAAAGCATGGCAGAAATAAGCCTCTAACTGCAAAATGGTTATTTTTCTCACCAATAATATTACATCTTATGGAAGAGTGAATGACTCGACGTTGTAATCGAAATTTATGTCCATGAGTTATACACGCCACCCTGAATCAAAGGTGTTGCAGCACGGTGGGTTGTTAACTATACGGCTGTAGAAGCCCCCCCCCCCCCTCCCCCGTGTTCATTTTCACGCCGAGACAGAATTTTTATTGCATTAATCGATGATCGCACCTTTACAGATGATAATCCATGAGATTGATGAGTTAAGGTATACAAATCTTCAAATTCGGATTGAAACATTGAAAAACAATTATATAGAATTTTAAGTTTCAAAACACGCCTGTACACGTTGTGTAGATGAAAGTTGTTTTCTGTATTTCAACCTACTGTCTCAAAACATGAAATAGTGTAATAGCCACTAGGATCTGTACTCAGAACAGACACACTCATTTACTAAAAAGGTGTCAAAACAATGTAAAACGATTTACCCATACCGGATACAATTAGAAAGTCGATTATTTCACAATTATCTGAATCTTTAAATGACTTGGCCATTTTGTTGCTTGCATAAAACCCACAACTGTACATTGAATTAATCTAATTATAGACATTGTGTTGTTATATCTGCTATCTCAGTTTGCCTGTTGTATTTTGAAGGACGAGTTGAACCTTCTTCTGTTATGACTTTCCAGACAAGAGATTTGTACAAGCATTTTATTACTTTAGGTAAAGAATTTTACTGTCTTTCCAAGTGCTCAGCAATTCTGCCGTAAATCAAAAATTCAAACTCAAAATAGATGTGAATTTACAATTTTGTGCACTGCCAGAAGAAATTTTTTTTAAACATCTCCAGTTTCCGCTTCATTCGTTTAATCACAGTACACATACTGGGTATACAATAAAATAATTGAATCCTTAACGAAACCCACGCAGCGCAAAAAAATGGAGCTTTCACTAGAAGACTGTGCAGCATATATACACTTGTGATCAAAGCCTTTTGGGGTTGTTTATCTTTCTCGATAACATCACTTTTACGGATTCTCGCAAGCCAGAGCACAGGGTGCTCAGGCTCATTTAGTTTTGTTTACAAATATAAACATACAAGTACACAAACAAACAAAAACAAACAAACAAGTAAACAAACAAAATAAACTGACAAATGAGTAGATACATACATGAGTAAACGACAACAAACCAACGAACAACTAAACACTGCCCCCCCCCCCCCGAAATGGTCACATATGGAAATGGGTTATTTCCATATGTGACCATTGGGGGGGGGGGGGGGCAGTGTTTGGTCGTTCGTTGGTTTGTTGTCGTTTACTCATGTATGTATCTACTCATTTGTCAGGTTATTTTGTTTGTGTGTTTACTTGTATGTTTATTTTGTTTTGTTTATATTTGTAAACAGAACTAAATGAGCCTGAGCACCCTGTGGTTGGGCTAAAAATAGAATAATTGCAACGAAGGAGAGTTTTTCTTTTTGTGTCAACAAGTAAGATGCCTTTGAACTGCAACTCTGTTGTGTGATGTTACGTTTGCCCCCATTTCATGCTGTTGTATTATCAGGACCATGGAATGTGGTGGGCTAGACTTCTTGTTAACACATAATAATAATAATAATAATGTTCGGTTCTTATATAGCGCTTTCCCACACCGTGCTCAAAGCGCTTTACAATTTATTACCCTTGGCTCGGATCAGAACAATTTATTACCCCTGGCTCGGAACATGGTCAATAGCCCCCCCCCCCCACCCTATAACATAGTGATATAGTAAATGGCCCTGAATCTAACACAGTGATAGAGTAATGACCATGAATCTAACATAGTGGTAGGGTAAATGACCCTAAACCGAACATAGTGGTAGGGTAAATGACCACCCTGAATCTAACATAGTGGAGGGTAAATGACCCTGAACCAAACATAGTAGTAGGGTCAATAGCCCGACCCTAACGTAGTGGTATGGTAAATGACCCTGAACCTAACATAGTGGTAGGGGGGGGGCAATGGCCCTGGCCCTGACTACACTAATCGGATACAAAGGGTTTAACATTTGCTGATGCAGAAAAGGAGTCAAAACGGATGTAAAGAAATAACAACCACTTTGATGAATCTAAATATAAAGATAAATAAGTATATCACGAAATTCCTTTCAGAATATTGTTTTATCTTTACCGATATTGATAAAAATAACTCGCAAAGGTTCCGAAAATATAGTCAGATGTTGAAATGTCCGTATTTTATACGATGAATCATTATTGAGTCATGGTTGGTTTGTGATTAATTATGAGGGTGATTACAGTAAATCTTTACCCACGATCCAATTTGTCAATGACTGAGATAATTCCGGATGAGACTGAATTTTATGACGACGATAAATACAGTTCGTTGTATTTGGAATGATAACAGAACGATGGGTGTTCTTAAAGTCACATGCCAATACACATGACACAACCGACATTATGTATCTCTTTATTGATATTAAATTCTACATCGACCATGTGATCATGCACGAAGTATCGACATGTGAACAACGTGGACATTTGCCCCCTTTTTGATAGCATTTTTCTTCAAACATTGCTAGCTTGAAACGTGGTACACACATCCTTTATGTTTTGCGTCTTCAAGAGATAAGGGTTTGATAAATATCGTACATATTAATGACATTAATTTGCATACATGAATTTGAATGTACAAATTAAAGTTAAGTAAAATGGTGATAAATGTTTATACAAAATACATTTATCACCATGATGCTGAACAGTACTGTGTTTTAATACTCTAATTTATGTATAAAAATTAGTGTAATTAACCAGATGTGTTAATTTGGACGGTTGTCACAATTAGAACTTTTTTCAATTAAGTCACTTCAAAATAATAAGTTGACATCCTTGGATCAACATACAACCAACAGGAAATACTTGTACTGCATTTTGTGGTATGCTAGACTAATTTTCTACTCATGACAAATAAATTTTACCTCTCTACCTGTACACATTTCGTTCAGTACCACTAGTTTTATAATCATAAAGGGGTTCCTAATGTTGGTACCTAGTTGATGTATTATTATTTTAGTAGTAGCTTCAGAGAATGCAACAACGTAAATACATCCCTTGGCTAATACTACCAAACCAGAGAGACTATAGAGTTTCTATTGGGTGGCATGGTGTTTTTCACTACCAAACCAGAGAGACTATAGAGTTTCTATTGGGTGGCATGGTGTTTTTCACTACCAAACCAGAGAGACTATAGAGTTTCCATTGGGCGGCATGGTGTTTTTTACTATCAAACCAGAGAGACTATAGAGTTTCTATTGGGCGGCATGGTGTCTTTCACTACCAAACCAGAGAGACTATAGAGTTTCCATTGGGTGGCATGGTGTTTTTCACTACCAAACCAGAGAGACTATAGAGTTTCTATTGGGTGGCATGGTGTTTTTCACTACCAAACCAGAGAGACTATAGAGTTTCTATTGGGCGGCATGGTGTCTTTCACTACCAAACCAGAGAGACTATAGAGTTTCCATTGGGCGGCATGGTGATTTTACTACCAAACCAGAGAGACTATAGAGTTTCTATTGGGTGGCATGGTGTTTTTGACTACCAAACCAGAGAGACTATAGAGTTTCTATTGGGTGGCATGGTGTTTTTCACTACCAAACCAGAGAGACTATAGAGTTTCTATTGGGCGGCATGGTGTTTTTCACTACCAAACCAGAGAGACTATAGAGTTTCTATTGGGTGGCATGGTGATTTTTTACTACCAAACCAGAGAGACTATAGAGTTTCCATTGGGCGGCATGGTGTTTTTCACTTCCAAACCAGAGAGACTATAGAGTTTCTATTGGGCGGCATGGTGTTTTTCACTACCAAACCAGAGAGACTATAGAGTTTCTATTGGGTGGCATGGTGTTTTTCACTACCAAACCAGAGAGACTATAGAGTTTCTATTGGGCGGCATGGTGATTTTTTCACTACCAAACCAGAGAGACTATAGAGTTTCCATTGGGCGGCATGGTGTTTTTCACTACCAAACCAGAGAGACTATAGAGTTTCCATTGGGCGGCATGGTGTTTTTCACTACCAAACCAGAGAGACTATAGAGTTTCCATTGGGCGGCATGGTGTTTTTCACTACCAAACCAGAGAGACTATAGAGTTTCCATTGGGCGGCATGGTGTTTTTTACTATCAAACCAGAGAGACTATAGAGTTTCCATTGGGCGGCATGGTGATTTTTACTACCAAACCAGAGAGACTATAGAGTTTCTATTGGGCGGCATGGTGTTTTTCACTACCAAACCAGAGAGACTATAGAGTTTCCATTGGGCGGCATGGTGTTTTTCACTACCAAACCAGAGAGACTATAGAGTTTCTATTGGGCGGCATGGTGTTTTTCACTACCAAACCAGAGAGACTATAGAGTTTCCATTGGGCGGCATGGTGTTTTTCACTACCAAACCAGAGAGACTATAGAGTTTCCATTGGGCGGCATGGTGTTTTTTACTACCAAACCAGAGAGACTATAGAGTTTCTATTGGGCGGCATGGTGATTTTTTACATCTCACACAAAATTCGGTATGAATGACACAAACAAAATATAAGCACAGGGAGATCAGGCTCAGTTACTTTTGTTTACAAATACAAACAAACAAGTAAACAAACAAAACACAATCAAATAAATAAACAAGTAAACAAACAAACAAGCATAAACAATAAACCAATAAATAAGTAGATAAATACATGAATAAACAACAATAAACAAACAAACAAACAAACACACACACACACAAACAAACACTACCCCCCACAGTCATCTCCATTGGTGACTATTTGAGGGGTAGTGTTTGTTTGTTTGTTGCTGTTTACTCGTGTATTTATCAACTCATTTATCGGTTTATTTCTTTGTTTTTGTTTGTTAGTTTGTTTGTTTGTTTACTTGCTTATTTATTTGATAGTGTTTTGTTTGTTTACGTGTTTGTTTTTTATTTGTAAATAAAACTAACTGAGCCTGAGCTCACTGTGATATAAGTGCTGATGGCACGTTATCTCACTGTGAACACAAATAAACAGTTCTATGTTTGAGTCTTCCTTGTTTCATATGACAGTGATGTTGCTTATTGTTCACAGTGAGATAAAATTTATCATTTTGTATGTTTGCACGCTATCAGTGTCTGTATTTTGTTTTATGTAACTGTAACGAAAAAAACACCCTGCTGCCTAATTGAAACTCTATAGTCACTCTGTTTTGCTAGTACATATGCTAAAATCATGTTTCCGTTCAAGGCGAGGGGGGAACGATTGTATTAACATTTCATTGCTTTAAATTGGTAAGCAACATCACAGTTTATTTTTTCCCCGATAACATTAAAATAAGTTAAACTTCAGTTAGCATACCCAAAGACGGTGATAACTGAGTGTCGTTATCTAAAATTAAAGACTAACAAAGACAAGGCCAATTTATTTATCTCAGGTGTAACAGTATTTCTCTGTGCTTCCGGGCACACGGAAGTCATTTTTAGCAACCTTTATTACATCGTGCGATCTCTCTAAAAACTCCAAGGTTAAACAAAGGAAGATGGAAACCTTTATACAATGTAATCAATACATAAAAAATAACCAAATTGGACACTATTCTGGTCGAGATATAATTTGTTTAATAATGAGCGAACCGTTCTCAATATCTGGTGACATGAATGAACAACCTACACTTATTAGATTATTTCCATATTTGCTAATAGTAGACATGAGAGCCGATAGAGTTTGCTATGAATGGGAACTTAAAGACGACATGTGTTCGCCCGTTGTTCATGAGGTCGAGATGAGGCGATGGTTTTGCGAAAAGGACATTAAATTTCACTTGGCTTCAACATCAAAACAATGTCCCGTTTTCAAGTTGTTATGTTCTTAACATCAATTTCTGTGTCGTTACCAAACTCCACAACACAACACAACACAACACAACACAACACAACACCACACCACACAATACCACACAACACAACACGACAAGACACGACACGACAAAAAAATGCACTTCACCTAACTTCACAGCGCAGCACAGCACAACAATGCACTACACTACGCAACACTACATTACACAACTCTAAACTACGCTACACTACACTACACGTAGACTAAACTGTGATACACTTTACCTCCCCATCAGCTCGTGTATTAGCACGTGAGCATCCATATCAATGGGTACTTTAATATCCAGCATCACATATTCATACTCACCCCGTAAACAGACTACATTGTACATCACGTGCATGAACGCGTGATTTGTAGGCAAAGTCGAGCGTAATGCTACATCCCAAATGGGGTCTTATATATTTGCACATGTGTTATCTTGGTATCAAATTACTTGGCAAATCTTATATATTATTCTTAAAGACAGGTTTTATTTCACATACAGCAACATAGCAGTTATCATTTTCATTTCAAAGGTCAATTACCCTGAGTGGAGTGAAGATGGCGACGTGTAATAAAAGTATTTACGTTTCTAATTCCGTAACTTTCAGCGAGCTTATTAATTTAAACGCTGTCGTATTTATGGAGTTATTATTCCGAATATCTGATTGAAGAAAAAATGCATTATAGAAATTTGAGATAAATCATGCTGACATTATGATAGAAGTTGACTCGAAAGCCAACAAATCTGACGATAATTTGGTGCATTATGGTAGTTAAAAGGAGATAAGTGTATATTTTTATTTTGGATCGATTCGAGAGTCATCCGAAAAGAGCGTTTTTCCGGTTAATGCTAGCCTACAGCGACTTATTTTAAGTTCGTTTCTTCCCATTACCATAACCATTGGCATAGTCTGGCTTCATTCGTCGTCTCTTCCTAATATGTTTTGAATACTGCACGTGTGTAGAAGATGGTTTTAACAGCGCCGGATTTTTTAAAAAAAAAGACGATGCATGCTCTCACCACACGTTCTCTAGTGTCGTTCTATACTATATAATATACCCAGGACGTACTTTAACTGGCCACCACTCTGCCCAACCCCCTTGTAAAAAGGTTTTGACGTCGAGCAAACATATCGATCTGCGGTCGGTATATCAGGTGTCGTGCTCCTTTCGAAAGCCCAGTTATTTCTTTTGTTTTCTCTGCATATTTGTCGTCAACTTCACGAGATTTTGATTCTTTCCCCTGTGTAAACGTGAACTGTTATACCAGTTGATGTGGCAAATTCCGAGCTTAATAGGAATCCGACGAATCTACTTTCGGCGAAAGACCTATATATTTGAATCAAACGACCCACACTGAAAAAGAAGACTCGGGCAGATACGTATAAGATAATTGACCTGTTACCATGGTTATTTAGATACTAGTATCAAATTCTATCATGTAAGATGGCTATCTTTGCTATCTGCAAATGACATATTAAATATTTTTAAATGCTGGGTGTCCTGATACTCGGTTCTGAAACTTTGTTCAAAATTGTGATTCTTAGTTATTTTGATTTCTTATTAAAAAGACAAGGGGAATTATATATGCAAAGGTTGAAACGTGTTTTAGCTAATTTTTATGTTCAACAAAGATGGTGCGTACTATTAATGTTGAGTGTAATGTATTCCCGTTGTAGAAGTGTAATGTATTTTAGCTGTTACCAGCACACACACACGCGCGCGCGCACACACACACACACACACACACACATACACACACCTGTACATACATACATACATACATACATACATACATACATACATACATACATACATACATACATACATACATACATATGTTTAATAGTCCGCACCAAGTTATAATTACGAATCCAATGTTTATGGTGTCAAAATGCCTCCTAGAGTAGCGTTCAAAGGTGTCAACAAGCCTATCTGTCAGTTTATTCCATGGGGGGTCATTTCATCGACCTGGGAGACTATACAATATGAGCGAGTACAGTAGTGTAGGCGTGTGAGCAGACAGTGACGCAATGAAGGTGTGAATCAGGTCTACATCGTGAGGACTATTAATATGGCCATGTGTACGTATTCAGACAAGACCCTTTGCTAAAAAATGTGTCGAGTTACAAACACAGACTTTGTCAATGTTGTTTTGAATTACATAAAGTAATATCGATTATTTGATGGAATTTTTCTGTTGTTGTTAGTGACCAACTCCAGTCTGGTTTATGTTATGATATGATGTATAATATAATATGATATGATATGATATGATATGATATGATATGATATGATATGATATATGATATGATATATATGATATGATATGATATGATATGATATGATATGATATGATATGATATGATATGATATGATATGATATGATATATGATATGATATGATATGATATGATATATATGTTATGATATGATATGATATGATATGATATGATATGATATGATATGATATGATATGATATGATATGATATATATGATATATGATATCAAATATGAGGTGATATGGTGCATAAAAGTAGTGGTACATGGATCAGTCAGATTAAATCTGATGCAGTGAGCTTGGCGCGATTTATCTATTTACCTCCTACTTATATTGAGGTTTGTTACTTGTTTGTTCTGCTAGCCACTTGTACCTACATCTGAGACTATACCATATATTTTCCCATCCCTATTAAATCAAAGAACTTCTTTCACACGAGCTTTTCCCCCAACCAGGGAATGTAAGATTAAACTCTGATTAGGGAAAATAAATTGCTGTAATTAATGACAACGGATCGGAGAGAACGAAGAGCGTTACATTAATTTTATATAGGGTCACTTGATGAAACCCTTTTTGCATTCAATCGTGACTCAGACCACTACAGAAGTGGTCTGAGATAGTGACCACCCCAGTACTAGAGTTTAGTTTTAATATGCGATTATGAGGATTTCGATTCCCATCGTAGATTTTGGAATATCATGGACCCTCCAAGATCTAAGCTCCAATGTAAGCTTATTATTTCCCTCACGACACAATATCATTCATTTGTAGCACAAGATGATGCTACAAAGCCGATAACCTCTAGTACTTTATACGTATAGAGGTACGTCCACGGAATACGGCATGTCGTGTTTATTCTGCAACGCACAGGTAACTCAACGTGATGTAAGGAAGTCTTTTATCCCTCCAGAAATATTGAAGCGCAGACGACTACACGTGTTAATACACGGGGTTAAACTGTGCGGTAGAAGACATTAATCACGTGATATATGAAAGCCTTCACCCATCATGATAAATATTGAACTATAGGCGAGTACATCTAAACACGTGACAGTGCACGGGATAACGGTAGTATAATAAGCTACAGTCAGATTCCGAATAAATCAGGGATACCCGTTTGCTGGTGATGGTATTTTTTGAATATTCGTAAATGCCCAAAAGCGCCATTTGGGGATGATGTAGCTCTGTTTTCCGATAGTGTTATAGCTCTACAGAGATTGATAAACAGACTAAGTAATTATTGTGATAAGTGGCAGATGTCAGTTTAGGAAAGGAGGTGTCATTTCCCAAAAGGAAAAATGGTTCTCTGTAAAATTGAAAAACTAGATGTCGTATCCTATCACAAATATCTATGGATTTTATTTTCTTGTCAGTTTGAAATGGTCAATGCAACGAAGCTATTGGCACAACAGGGTAAAAAAGCGCTCCTTAGTATCATCAAGAATGTATGGAAAATTAACCCACTATCGTTTATTTACTTTTTATTCAAAAACACCATGGTGATGCTTTTTCTGACATACGGCTCCGAAATTTGGAAATCTTATATTTTATTAGAAAGAGTACGGTATAATGCATGTAGGTTTTCCCTTGGGATATCAAACAGTGCTCCAAACTGCACCATTCTTGGCGAATGTGGTAGATATCCTCTTCATCTACAAACACCAAAGCGTTGTAAGTTAATCACCATGCCAAACTATAGACACCCAAAAGAATGTTACAATAACAGACTGGACTAAATTAATTTGTTATGTAGGAGTCGGTTTTAAAAACAAGACACACGTGGGCCTCTGACATAAAAAAAAAAATCTATTGTATGTTTGTAACTTACAAGATGTTTGGGAAACACAAGAAATTAATGACACAGATGTCTTTCTAGATATATTTGTAGAGCGTTTTTAAAGGTATTTATCAAATAATTGGTTGGCAAAAGTTTCAACACTTGATAAACTTGATACCTATAGAAATTTTAAATCATTACTTCAACCTGAATTGCATTTGTCAGCTGTCACTATTGTTAGTCATTTGCACGTTTTAGCTGCCCTTCACAGTTCACACGTACTGTTTAAAAATTGAAACAGGAAGACGACAAGGCATTGACAGAGCCGATTGAATCTGTATCATTTGCTACTCAAATGAAATTGAAGATTAGTATCACTTCCTATTGAAATGTAATTTTTTTTTGGCAATGCTATGTCCAAGTATATTCCACACTATTTTATTCTCCGCCTGCTTATGAAAAAATTACTGAGCTATTATCATCTGACCAAGTAGTTAATTTACAAAGTCTTGTAGTCTTTCTACAGCATGTTCTATCAGTAAGAGCTGAAGCAAATGAATTGGAACTGTAAACTTTAATCGTATTGAGGGGGGGAGGGGGAGGGAGGGAGGGGGAACCGAACTGAACAGAATAGAATAGAATAGAATAGAATAGAATAGAATAGAATAGAATAGAATAGAATAGAATAGAATAGAATAGAGAATAGAATAATTCAGTTCAACATCTCTCTTGAGAAACTAACCTCTGAGCATATGATTATCTAATTTAACCTGTTATCGCAACCAATATGATCAAAGTGTCCCATTGACTATTCTTTTCAGATATTATAAATGTGTCACTATGCGACGTCTTTCTGGGAAAACAAAACTTCATAGAAGACAGATTCCAGGCTAACTGGTATGTTGCAAAGCTATTGTGCAAATTTGAATGGCGTCTCTAGATACAAAACCTCATAATTTATTGACCAGTTTGCCATTTGACCTTGAATATGGCGGTCAAAAGTGAAAGGTCAGGGTAGAAAAAGAAAGAAATTTTTTTGTCATTTCATTTTGAAAGTGTTTACCAAGGTCAAAGGTCACGAAATTAAGTGATGTACATATGCCTCACATAGTAAAAGACAAGACATGATTAAAATATCATCATCACTTGCAATCGTTGACTCAAAAAGCTATGAAGATAATCCAAATTTGGCTATTTGACCTTGAAGAAGATATTCAAGGTCAAAGGTCAAGAAAGCTCATATATAAGTGTGGGCACTTGAATGGAGTTGCTACTATTACACCTTCAAAGTTTCAAAGTTATGCAAATTGTGAAATTTTACAACAAATATGGCTGTCATTCGGCCGTGTTGATCAGTTGCAAAACAAAAGGACGTACATACATATCTCACATATTATGCTGTGTCTGTGCCAAGTTCGATTGAAATTAGTTGGCGCATGTCAGACATATGAGGATGAACATACAGACAGACGGAACCCAACGTAATGGCCCTCTCCGGGCCATGCCCGTGTGTGTGTGTGGGGGGGGGGGGGGCTAAAACATCGCTGGTATCTGAAGATATGATTAGTTTACAAAATGGTTTAGTATACTGTTCGATCATATAAGAGCGATCATCATGGTTAATTTTGAGCTGAGATAAGGGGACTTTATTTGTCAGTAAACTTGATAAGTAGAAAAATGTGGCAAATGACCCAGGAATATATCTCTGGGTTGATACACTTGAGTCAACGGAAGTTCAGTTCTAAGAACAGGTTGGTGTTTATACAGTAGTTTTGTACATTGCCTCGATTAGTATATATGGAAACAGGCGTGTTCAGTTGTTTTCAACAAGATATGCGTGGAGTTCAATGACCTTTACACTATTTAATTTACAGTAATTGATGAAATTCGAAGTACTGTTGATGTTAACTTGAAACCATGAATAATAACACCTAACATTTCAGGCATGTTTCACATTCCGAGCGTGAGAACCACCACAAAACATTGCATAAGTACATTATTGTTGAGTCGGTCAGTCGGTCGCCCCTTGTGGTCGCTCGCGTCGTTCCTCTTTCGGGTCAACAAATACGTGTACTTTTAATCCAGTTGTGTTCGTCCATTACAGTAAGGGGTTTTCAACATTATCTGGCATTGAATCACCACACATGTGAAGAAAAAAAATCACTATCCTCTAAATTCTGTATTTTCCTTTTCTAGACATTAAAAGTCAGGATTTTGACGGTAATCTTTATGAGGGCCTATTTCTATGGTAGCATGGCCAGCTAGCAGTTACGACAAAACGAAGCCCCTAACTTTGGTGATTTCCCACAATGCCTCATCTGTTAAGTGTACGCGTATATACGGCAGACCCCAGTCTTCTAAATGAAATTTGGCAGTTTTAAGAATTATTTTTTTTTTGTAGAAAAGTCGCGCAGTACAGGATTGATTGATGAAAATAACTTTTCTTGGTCTTTTATGAAAGCAAAAACAAACACAACTAGGACAAGATCAGGTTCACTTTCGTTTCCCTTCAAGATATGCCAAAATCAGACTACAAAAAAAGTCTCGGCATTTATGACTCCAACTACCATTTGTAGTCAATTATTCTCCCGACAATTCCCCGAAAGATCAGTTTCTGACGTAAACATTTTCCCCTGGTGATTACACGTACACATATACATTGCGTGAATAGGTTCTACGACATATCAAATATCGAAAACGTGGCAAAGTTGACGAATGTTGTCGTTCTGACATAAGTGTATGTATTGTGTCAAACTACGAAGTGTAGGTCCTGACTGGCACTTTATTACGTACTCAGTGTTCTCCATTTTTACTATCTCCACCCGGAGTCAGACGCTGACGATTTTGTGTTTTTTGCCTAGAGGTAAATTAGACTGAAACCAATAACTTACATCATGTATGAGTTCTACTACGGTAGACGAGGGGGACAATTCCGCGCTCTCAATGACTGGGCGTTTCAAAGCAATTTCCGCGCTCTCAATGACTGGGCGTTCAAAGCAATTTCCGCGCTCTCAATGACTGGGTGTTCAAAGCAATTTCCGCGCTCTCAATGACTGGGCGTTCAAAGCAATTTCCGCGCTCTCAATGACTGGGTGTTCAAAGCAATTTCCGCGCTCTCAATGACTGGGCGTTCAAAGCAATTTCCGCGCTCTCAATGACTGGGCGTTCAAAGCAATTTCCGCGCTCTCAATGACTGGTTCTACACACCTCTGTATACGAGTTGGACTCGATTTCTCTGTACACTTCTATTTCCTTCGTTGAGTGTCGTTTGTGTACGATTTTGTTGTTTCGGAAGGCGGCGCTCACTCCCGTTTTGTTCAATGCATATTGTTTACACTTTTAAAAATCACGATGTTATGTCACCCTGTATCACGAATTATACCTGAGTAAGCCTTTTAAATGTTCATGCCTAGGGTTAATTTTGGTTCTGCTTAGCTGTAGTTCGGGTGGGGGGGGGGTATCAGTGACCAGCTCTAATCTGGTAGTGGTGTGCGGTCAATATCAACCCCAGATCTCAGTCTAGACCTCTACTGTTTTAAGAAACATTTCCGAACGTTTCCGAAGGGAATGAAGCCTGTAAACGTCATGGCAATATCTGAGGAAATCCAAGAAGTCACACGGCGGAAAACCTAATGTAATTAATTAATTGGATGGACTACGATATATTACATTACACTATTCTCTTTGGGCAGAGGGACTATCTTTTGATAGTCACTTCCCTTAGTCATTTTGAGCTCACACACACACACACACACACACACACACACGTGTGTATATATATGCATATATATTTACATACATCTACACAGATAGATACATTTACACTCACAAAGCAAATACGTGCTTGCGTGCGCGCGCACACCCACGCACGCATACACATGCACTTATTGTACAGATAACTACTTGTCGAACTACACCACCTAAAATATGATATACAACTGGTGACCGTTTATACATTGCCAGATTACGGCTCTGTAACGTTACACTTAACATTTGCCAAGATTACCTTGTCCTTGGCCATGTTACGACCTTGGCCTTGCTACGAATACTAATTATCATCATAATATACGAATGTTATACAAAGTAATTGGAAGTATTGACACCACTGCACTACTACACTGTATACGTGTGGGTCATGGAATGTTTTCGGGAACGGAGTTTGGTTTATAGATGTACCAAGTCGCGCCGACATCCGCATCGAGACGGTAGAATTCTGTGAATTTTAACGCTGTGAAAGAAATGTTAATTTGAATTCAAAGCTGATAAGTCACAATCACTTTTAGGAAGCCCAGTGTGTTTTCCTTGAACGAATACACTGTAATCAAAAATTCCTCTTTCATAGCTGGCTCTAGGCCGGCTTCACGATACAAGCGTGTGGTTGGTGTTTTCCCGAACATGTCCATACTCGCAAACCAGAGTTATTATTTCTACCACTACACTTATAAGGAGCGAGATCAATAGATCACCTATGTAGGATAGAAAATTAAATTCTTATACTTAGGCCTCAGACCCCCCCCCCCCCTTTCTAACTAAATTGACCAAAATTGAAAATTGCTTCAAGCCGCACAATCAATTTCAAATCAGTATGTAGCTAGTAGTATGTAGTGCTGTGAATACAAAGCCAGTATGTAGTAGTATGTAGTGCTATGAATACAAAGCCAGTATGTAGCAGTATGTAGTGCTGTGTATACAAAGCCAGTATGTAGTAGTATGTAGTGCTATGAATACAAAGCCAGTATGTAGTAGTATGTAGTGCTATGAATACAAAGCCAGTATGTAGTAGTATGTAGTGCTATGAATACAAAGCCAGTATGTAGCAGTATGTAGTGCTGTGTATACAAAGCCAGTATGTAGTAGTATGTAGTGCTGTGTATACAAAGCCAGTATGTAGTGAGTACAAATTCTTTTACTGACACTTTACTTTATTTTAGTGCTATGCATTAACTATAGCAAAAATACGTCCATTTCTCAATTTGACATTTTTAAAGAAATATCTGTATTTAGGGGTACAAAGCATCCATTAAACGTAAAATCGATTAAGTAGAAGAATTACTTTTAATCCTACATTGAACTATTGAGCAGGCCCCTAAGTTCTAGATATATAAGTTCAAGGACTTTGTGTACCAGATCTCGTTCATTTGGGTATGTTGTTTTTGATGATCAAGTCAGTAGAAAAATTATGCAAATGAGAGTGCCTTAAGCTGAGTTTATATACCCTTTTCGAGTGTTTATACTTACATGGAGTCTCGATTAATCTATAAGGTATAGAACAGCGCTTCAGAACGTAATACGCATGCGTTAATGTCGATGCATGTCTCCTATCATTGTTAGAACAGTTGATTGCCTAACATGGATCCCTTGACATTTTTTATACGTATAAAAATTACGTCATCGGGTCGTTTAATATGTAAGAAGAATACTACGTATATAAATCTCACCCAAAACTTATCAAGTCAGTTTGTGGAGTCTGTGGAGATTGCTGACAATGGGCACGAGTGCTTGCATATGCTCGTGTGAAAACGTGGAAGGTGTTGATTGTGTCGTTGCCACCACACAAGGTGTTTGGTTTATGTCTCAGCCATCTCAGAACTTTTAGTCAGAGTGGTCTGAAGAGCCACTCATGCATCATTCCACCTTGACTCATCAACGTCATGTCAAAATGGTCGTGTTGAATCGAAGACGCTTTGCTTTGTCAAGATGTTTCGAGTGTTTACAATAATATAGCCACAGTTGATAACGAACTTTACAATAATAACGTGTATCCATATTACTAGTATTGTCATTCAACTAATACAGTGAGAGTGTCCACTTTCTTTTATATCGTAGTACCTATAGCAACTGACGCCGACTGGCAAGCTAAACACACCGGATGATAAGAAGTGTCAGAAATTGCTTTTGTACATTAGCCGTGTCTCCTCTCAATTCAAACACACAGTCTGAAATTACTGATGTTGATGTAGGAAACCCAGCATGGTACGATAACACGATAAGTGTCGAATCTACCAGAGTCCCTCAGGATTTGAGACAGTTACTGTAACAGTAGTTATGTTATTCTGCATTTGAGTATACGATGGAAAGAACGATAATAGAAAAAACCCACATGTAGAGTTACAAGGACTACTTTACCAGTCAATGCCAATGCATGCCTCGTTTGCCATTGTCTCCTGGCCATTGTTAAAACAGTTTATTTCACACTGCAGGGATAATTTTTAAAAATGTAATTATGAAGAATTACACCATTCAGTCATTTATACGTTATTTCTTAATATCAGGTTAAGTTCAGTCAATTGCAAATACTTGAATGCTTCATTAAGTTGAATACTGGGAGTATTTTTTGAATATGCAGCCAAATTCCGCCCAAAATGTGTAAACTCGAGTTGTGTCCCTTTTAAGTACTACGTGTTATCACTGAGAGTACTCCAAAACAAGTTGATTACACGAACAGATTGAACTCATATTCACTGCTATTTGGATCAATTTAGGGAGTGATCAGGTAATGCGGCCGAAGGTGGGCTGGCACATTCTCACTGCGCTCACAACAACCTAGCTATAATCTGAGACCCCTCCCACCTTCATTCACAACAAACCTAGCTATAATCTGAGAACCCCCCCCCCTTTGCTCACAGCAAACCTAGCTATAATCTGAGACCCCCCCCTTCGCTCACAGCAAACCTAGCTATAATCTGAGACACCCCCCCCCCCAGCCCAGTTCTTTTAAAACAGACCGAACCCACCTTGGTATGGTGATCGTCTCTTTTTTTTCTTTTTTTAATAACGGATACCAATTTGCAACTTATTATTTAGGTTTCGGTGTTTAAATAACACAACATAATCCACTAAATTCATATCAGGGAGGTTGAATGGGGTCCCCTTCAGGTACAAGAAATATAGACATTTCTACCATTAATATACTACTCATTGGTTCAGTGGAAGTAAAATATCGAAAATTACGACGCTGCTTAAAAACCTGGGAAAGGGATTCCTGTTCTATGTGGACATGGAAATTGTTTTTGTGAGGTCCATCCCCTGTTGATGTAAAGCTTTATGGTGTAATGAGGTTAGTGGGAGCTCGAGGATAGGCTATTGATTTATGTACAGATTTTTACTGAACCCCCTCCTCCAAAAAAAGTGAGAAAAAAACTTTAAATGTAACGTATTGACAATTCTATAAAGCCACTGCTGCACCCCTTAATGCAAAGTACTGTTACTCATAATTGTATAGTAATTCTATAAAGCCACTGCACCCTTTAATGTAAAGTACTGTTACTCATAATTGTATAGTAATTCTATAAAGCCACTGCTGCACCCCTTAATGCAAAGTACTGTTACCCATAATTGTATAGTAATTCTATAAAGCCACTGCACCATCTTAATGTACTGACAATTCTATAAAACCACTGTACGCCTTTAATGTACTGACAGTTCTATAAAGCCATTACACCCCGGATTTAATGTACCAAATTATAATTACTTTCAATCGAAGGCAATGGGCGGGATTGGGTCTAATGGCAGGTAATGTCTTCTCTTTTAAGTAAACAGTTCGATAATTGACAGTTTTCGCCTGGGAACAGATGGATACGTATCAATCGACTTAATGTGGTGTGTTTTTTATCATCAATTATGACCATGTCTACCTCGTATCGAATGTGTGATGTGAAAATTAAAATTCGACACACTTGTAATATGATGTCAGGCAACAGAAAATGCCCCCCCCCCCCTCCACCCCCTTTTACTCACAGTACGTAAGTTGAAGAGGTTGGCTAGAAATTTAGCGAGTTGACGGCGGTTATGTCTTATATGAGAAAGACATATTCGTACTCTTACATAAAACTTGGAGGAAAGTTTGACACTACAAGTCAATTTTTGATAATTACTAGATCGTAGCATGATAATTTACCGTTGAAAATGATAGATAATTTTGTAGATAACATCACGTCTGTCCATCATGTGGGGGGCTGTTTGACAACTCATGATATGATATGAAGGTCAAAACATTAGAAAATGCATTTAATATAAGTTTAATGACTTGTAATGGAAACTAACGATGACAAATTGAAACCCTGATGGCTTATTAATTTGTTGGCGTGACGCTCTTTACGACAAAATTTATGCGCACCATAATGATGCACGTCACAGGAATCAGCGTAGTCTTTGATATTTTACGAAATTACCCCCTCGAGTCCCTATGGACTATACGTAATGTTTAATGTTTGCGCCCGGGTGTTTGAGCCGCCATTTGAGTTCATTTTTTTCTAGCGCATGAGCCCTTTGGTTTGATTTTCGAGTTGAAGAGTTTGACATGGGGTCCACTCCGAGTCTACATTGTTTTCGATTTCGATAAATTGGTCTAAAGTGTGGTCTATTGTCTACCAAATCACAACTGTGCCATTAATTGCCCCAAAATGTTGCCTCCTGAGGGAAAAAGTACGAGTGAACACTACGTTTTGTGACTCCCATTTCCTTACTCAGTATGGAATTCCTACAATGTATTTTGGTCTAAAATTTGATCTTCTAAAAACCTGCAATGTTATGAAATGGTGCAAATTGGTCTTTGGTCACAAATAATAAATGTCTTTTTATATAACTGACGACTTTTTAGTAAATATGTCTTTGATCGATTAGGCGTAAAAAAAAATAAGTGTTTGGTGTCGGTTACCCGACTCCACCTAGTTTTTCACTGCCGACCCTAAACTTTTTTTTTACGTATTCGAGAAAAAATAATAAAATCGCAAAAATTGTGAAGTCTCACGAGAACTTAGTGGATGCGGAAACTGGCATCAACTTAAAGTGCCAATATGGATGAGAATTGGGTATTTATTTTGGATTTTTAATTTATAAAACAACTTTACTACGTTTTTCTACTTGAAAAACCGATGTGAAATAACATATACCAGGTCCTTGTTTGTTTGTTTGTTTGTTTGGAAAATAATGGAACACCTGAACTACACTCGAGCATGAAAAAAAATCTACCTACCCCACCTATTCTAAAATAGAGCGAAACCGGAACCACACAATTTTTTTTATCAGGCCTTACACTTGAAGAAAAAAAACCCCGTCCCAGATACAGCTGTGTGGTATGGTGTATGAGGCCATTCCAGTCTGCAAACAGGAAATTGAGAATACAGCGCCCTCACTCAAACTAGGGGTATCTTAACCTCGTAGTGCAGTTTCAAGAGCTTTGTCCCTTGGTATTCTGTAGAAGTGTAAATCAGGGATGTTTTTCATATTGTTCAGACACAGAGGAAAGCAGCAGTGCTCTATGATTAACTGAGTAACCTATACCATGTATACCCCCAAGGTACACACAGACAGGAAGTAGAGCGCCACCATGACAAATTTTAGAAAGGACTGGGATCTACCACAGGAAGGGCACTGTCAAGTCTACACTTGCATGCACAGAAATCCAACAAAAAGGTTATTTCATGTTCATAAACCATACCACCACAAAAGTATATGACCGAAATAAACCGACACATCACTCACGATAGTTATAGAAGTAATATTGTATTCAAAAGCAAAAAACAGATTATAGATTACATTTACAACCTAAGCTTACACAATGATATGGATATAATTAACTCAAAACATAATTAATTCCTGAAGAGGAACTCTTCTTGCTCTAACTGACAATTTTCGCCTGGGAACAGATGGATACATATCAATCAACTTAATGTGGTGTGTTTTTTATCATCAACTATGACCATGTCTATCTTGTATCGAATGTGTGATTCGACACACTTGTAATATGATGTCAGGCAACAGTAAATGCCCCCCTCCACCCCCTTTTACTCACAGTATGTAAGTTGAAGAGGTTGGCTAGAAATTTAGCGAGTTGACGGCGGTTATGTCTTATATGAGAAAGACATATTCGTACTCTTACATAAAACTTGGAGGAAAGTTTGACACTACAAGTCAATTTTTGATAATTACTAGATCGTAGCATGGTAATTTACCGTTGAAAATGATAGATAATTTTGTAGATAACGTCACTTCTGTCCATCATGTGGGGGGCTGTTTGACAACTCATGATATAATATGAAGGTCAAAACATTAGAAAATGCATTTAATATAAGTTTGATGACTTGTAATGGACACTAACGATGAACAATTGAAACCCTGGTGGCTTATTAATTTGTTGGCGTGACACTCTTCACGAGAAAATTTATGCGCACCATAATGATGCACGTCACAGGAATCAGCGTAGTCTTTGATATTTTACGAAATTACCCCCTCGAGTCCCTATGGACTATACGTAATGTTTAATGTTTGCGCCCGGGTGTTTGAGCCGCCATTTGAGTTCATTTTTTTCTAGCGCATGAGCCCTTTGGTTTGATTTTCGAGTTGAAGAGTTTGACATGGGGTCCACTCCGAGTCTACATTGTTTTCGATTTCGATAAATTGGTCTAAAGTGTGGTCTATTGTCTACCAAATCACAACTGTGCCATTAATTGCCCCAAAATGTTGCCTCCTGAGGGAAAAAGTACGAGTGAACACTACGTTTTGTGACTCCCATTTCCTTACTCAGTATGGAATTCCTACAATGTATTTTGGTCTAAAATTTGATCTTCTAAAAACCTGCAATGTTATGAAATGGTGCAAATTGGTCTTTGGTCACAAATAATAAATGTCTTTTTATATAACTGACGACTTTTTAGTAAATATGTCTTTGATCGATTAGGCGTAAAAAAAAATAAGTGTTTGGTTTCGGTTACCCGACTCCACCTAGTTTTTCACTGCCGACCCTAAACTTTTTTTTTTACGTATTCGAGAAAAAATAATAAAATCGCAAAAATTGTGAAGTCTCACGAGAACTTAGTGGATGCGGAAACTGGCATCAACTTAAAGTGCCAATATGGATGAGAATTGGGTATTTATTTTGGATTTTTAATTTATAAAACAACTTTACTACGTTTTTCTACTTGAAAAACCGATGTGAAATAACATATACCAGGTCCTTGTTTGTTTGTTTGGAAAATAATGGAACACCTGAACTACACTCGAGCATGAAAAAAAAAATCTACCTACCCCACCTATTCTAAAATAGAGCGAAACCGGAACCACACAATTTTTTTTATCAGGCCTTACACTTGAAGAAAAAAAAAAACCGTCCCAGATACAGCTGTGTGGTATGGTGTATGAGGCCATTCCAGTCTGCAAACAGGAAATTGAGAATACAGCGCCCTCACTCAAACTAGGGGTATCTTAACCTCGTAGTGCAGTTTCAAGAGCTTTGTCCCTTGGTATTCTGTAGAAGTGTAAATCAGGGATGTTTTTCATATTGTTCAGACACAGAGGAAAGCAGCAGTGCTCTATGATTAACTGAGTAACCTATACCATGTATACCCCCAAGGTACACACAGACAGGAAGTAGAGCGCCACCATGACAAATTTTAGAAAGGACTGGGATCTACCACAGGAAGGGCACTGTCAAGTCTACACTTGCGCACACAGAAATCCAACAAAAAGGTTATTTCATGTTCATAAACCATACCACCACAAAAATATATGACCGAAATAAACCGACACATCACTCACGATAGTTATAGAAGTAATATTGTATTCAAAAGCAAAAAACAGATTATAGATTACATTTACAACCTAAGCTTACACAATGATAGTGATAATTAACTCAAACATGATTAATTCTTGAAGAGGATCTCTTCTTGCTCTCAGTAATAAAAGCTGAAATTGGTAACGAAAGGAGTAATATCAATTTATTCTGATATTCAAAGAATCTCATCCTAAAAAAGGATACAATACGTCACATGTTGCTAAAATTTAAAGGGTACCATACAAAGAGTTTGGGGTTAAGGAGGTAAACCTTTCCACAGAAAATGCTAAAATTGTGATTCAAAGTATGGAAAATCAAATCAAAATTACGCCACATAGGATAGAATGTAAATTTGATAGATTTCTCCATTGTTAGTGTTGCTGTGGTTCAAAAACGAATGTCATTGGTAAAAGGTACAGGAATCTTATCAAAGCTTTACACTTGTGTTACAGGAGTCATCCCACCCACCCCCACGTACAAGGTGTGATATTCTTAGTAAATTTTACCAGATTCCCTTCCTAGGGTTCCCCCCACTAAAATTGTGGGAAAAGGAATATTTGCAAATTTGCTAGAACCCCCCCCCCCCCCCATAACTGGGGTACCCTTTAATATCTTACCAAAAGAATGAAATAAACCTACTGCAGAGTAGGCTGGGAAATAAATTAAATTGAAAGGAAAGAACTTCTTGAAAGAACCCCCCCAAAAAGTAATACCAGTGTAACGTATATTAAATATGTATTTGCAGATTACAAACCCAAATGCAAGATTTAATGTTGAATGGTCATCTATATACAGTGTACACTACAAAGTGTAAAAAAAAAGCCTGCTACAATCTTCAGCACTTGAAATTGAAACATAGAAAAATACACAATTTCTGTTCATTCTTTATATAAAAGTGTTATTATTCTTTGCAATGTGAATGATGCCATTTGCCTTGAATATGTGTATCCTACCAGTTACTGCATAAATAGAGTTCACATTCTGAAATGGATGAGGGCTAAAATACTCAGGAGACTACAAGAATTTATTTTTGTAAATCACATTATGCACAAGTCAAGTCTGGAATATTTATGCAAATGTGTCAAAGTTCTTAGAGGGAGGTCAAATATTGCATAGGTAGAGCAAATGTAAAGTTGATAACTACATTACATTATTAATGGTTATAGACAGTTTATTAAGGAGTATAAAGTTGGTCTCAGATTCAGAATCAGATTCAGATTCACAATGGAGGACAATATGAAGCCAGTCTAATATTGAACCTCAGGTTGTCTCATATTTGAAAAATCACAACAACACCAGAAAGCGGTCAAACAAGAAATTATAACATAGCGAGTACAGGAAATGTCCCACTTCTCACCCATTGTAAAATATTACTTCTACAGACTTTTAAATAAGAAATTTTTTTTTTAAACGGCCGCAATGCAGATTCCATCATTGGAATAGTGCACCTACCAACAAACACATCAGCTGAACTTTGACCTCTCACAAATGTCTTGGCGACAAACTTTTATCTCTTGATTTTCAGGTAATTTCGCCATGCAGGCTAGCTGAGACATTCCCTTTCCCATCAAGCAAGCATGAAGGGGGAACATTTCCTATAGTCTGGACTGCTTTTTTTTTTTTTTTGCGTTATCATGATTTTTCGGATATGAGACTGAACCTGAGGCTCAACATGAGAATGTCCTCCGATATGAATCTGATTTTGAATCCGAGACCAACTTTATATTCCTAGTTCATATCATTTATGACATCAGTCAACACACACACACACAGTAATTGTCACAGCACAATGTCTTCAATTTAAGATCCACACATAAGGCAATCGTCCTTGTTTTGCAATGAACACACCATTGCAGCTTCGTTTTTCTGGGCTTCCTCTTTTGCCTTTGCAGCTTGAGTTTGGGTCTGTTTAAGTGATGATTTATCTAATGTGAATTTGATTGGGTCAGCAGCTGGTCTAGTACGGAGGTAGTACATTCCTGTCTTCAAGCCCTGTGAAATGATAATACAAGTCGTTTGGGTACAAGTACTGATGTTACAAATCGAACTATATTCATGATTTTGAAAAAGTGCCACAAAAGAGTGCCCCCCCCCCCCATCTCCACCCTTAATCAAAACTCATTTTTCATAATTTTTCACTGTGACATTATGTACACTTTAGTCACTTTTTTCCAAGTGTTTCAACATGCCATATTTTGGACAAAAGTTGGTAGCGTTAAGGCCACTCGAGGTGTGCTGTTTAGGTGTCTTTTGGCCCAGATGAACGTCACCACGTCATAATCATTGTACAATTGTAAATCATTATTGCTAGAAATCCATAGCAAAAGATAGTTGCATTCTCAACCAGTCAAAACATTCAGGTGACTTGTTTCTGATCATATGACACAATCTTTATAAACTCAGAGTTGTTGTAGTCATATTTTGTTGACTTTGTCATGTAGTCATGTGATTTTTAGCCCTCATTTTCCCTGACGTGGGGTGCCCTCTTGTAACACTTCTTTTGAAAGTGATGGCAAGGTGGCTACCAGAAATATAGCATACCAGCTTTCAAATTATTTTCCTGAAGTATTTTGTATAACATCTCGCACCTAGACTGTCATTTCAATAAAACTGAATTTTCAAATGATTTATTTATTCTAAAATAGACAAACCAGAAGTCTGTGCCTCTCAAACACATAGAAGTGTAATGTTATGAAAAGGTGGGTTGGTTGGTGGGTGTGTCTTTCAATGCTTTGGAGAAGTTTGTATCTAAAATCATAAGTGGCCAAGATTATGCCCCCCCCCCCCCCCGACAGATGTATCGACCCAGATGGCACCATGCTTTCATATGCTGTTTTAGAGTAAATTGTTGCGTTGAATCAGAAAAAGCACATTACACAACTTAGTGGAAAAAAACTCATAACAGCGCCCTCACAGTCAATTGTGTAAAAGACAAATTCCCATAGAGATTCTTACCTTATTCCAGGCATAGAAGTGCATACTGGATAGTTTGCCATAGTTAGGTTCAGCTATGTGTATGTTAAGTGACTGACTCTGGTCAATAAAAGCTCCTCTATCTGCTGCCATGTTGATAATGTTCTTCTGAGATATCTCCCAAACTGTCCTGTACAACATCTTGATGTCTTCTGGTATACCCTCAATGTCCTGTAAAACACACAGATAAAACTATGAAGTCACTGCTCTGTATCTCTTATCTTCTACTTCTATACTGTGTAAACATCTAAAAAGGATTATCATCACATTGGCGGCGTCCTTCAGATCTCGCTCGTCTTCAGGTGAGCACGAGCTATGAGATCGGTTATATCAATGCTGGAGAGGGCAGATTTGAAACTGTCTGTTGTCTTTGATTGTTGAATGGCTAAAGGTAAGAGATTCCATTCTGGCATTGTGCAAGGAATAAGTGAATATCCACCAGCTATGAAACCTTTCTTCAGGTTCTGTTACCATTCCACCCCCAAACGTACACCGTATCATCATTTCATCTCCTGATATTCTTCTTTACTCTGTTCTATAGCCTTTAGTACCTATATACAAGTTTTTTTTTCAAAACAATTTATCCAAATTCTACTTTGGGCCTTGAGAGAGTATATAAACCATTTTAGCGAATTGAATACCAGATTTCAATCTCAATACAAATCTCGAATGACCCTTTTCTTTCCTTGTTACGTAGATGCTGAAGTCTAAGATACAAATATAACAAATTGTGCATTTTGGCAACCAGCAGCTTTTGCACCTAGTATAAAATGGGCAAGAGAAATCAATTGGTACTATCACTTTCATGTCAGGAAAATGAAAAATTCAGTATTTTTTGATAAAGATGGTGGGTCTGTGAAATCCGAGTTGCCCAGTCACTTTACTGGGAGGTTCCCAAAACAAAATTCTGATGTTTTAAGGCAAACCATGTCATTTTTTGCTGACGTGTTCTACCATTCGTCTTTAGAGTAACTTTCTATCGAAATGTCTAACCCCCACCAAGTTTTTTCCATTACTGTATACAATGCAAGTAAAACAATCACGTTTTCATCAACTTATTTAGCAATACTTAGGAATGTATTCAAAGATTACCTGGATAGATCCATTGTTGGCAATCAACATATTCTTTGTATCATCATTCCACAGACCAAGTTCTGTCAAGTCGTTGAGGAGATGGTGATTTACCACCTGTAGAAAGAGACGCATAAACACTTGCATTAAAAAAAAAGACTATTCCTCAATCAACAAGTTCATTTAGATTTCATTAAAATTATCGACAATATGAATAATGTCATGAACTGTAGAATGGGAAGCAGATGCACTCAATACAGAATCAAGGGATATTAGATTGTCATGGTTTTTACAAATGTTTAATAAATTGTATTTGAGGGGCATGATTATGTAATCCCCCAATATCTTTCGTTGTTGTCGGAAAATATTCTCCAGATAGCACCCTCATTTAAGAAAAACATTGGGAATAACATATCTCGACCAACTTTACACACCTGAAATTCTCCAGACAATACCCTCCTTGAGTAGATGTTACTAGTGTATGGTTCAATTGCTTCATTATTTCCAAGGATCTGTGCTGTAGAAGCGGTTGGCATGGGAGCCATCAACAAACTATTCCTAACTCCATATTTGGCAATGTCTTTCTTCAGAGCATCCCAATCATGCAAATCTGTTGGTGTTACACCCCACATGTCCTGCTGTAGAATCTGGAAAGGGAGAAAAAAATACGGGATTTTTTACCTCACAACGCAAAACATACACAAAAACCCTAAGAATACAGTACGTTCTGTGAAAAAACCATCTCAAACTTGGGGAATTCAAATGCAATTTTTCCATAGAATTGTTTTGATAAATGCAGTGTACGGTTCAAGGGCAAAATTATGCATAGCCAAACATTGTCACACCTGTACATGACTACATCTGGTCTGTACATCTGGTTTATACCCTAGTGTGGTTTTCTTAGTCTAAAATCTGATACTTAATTTGCATAACAGAAGAGCTTATTATTATTGGGTAAATTAATGTTGTGCATTACAACCAAATACTCTATAATGGCTAGGATTGACTCAAGTTAGAATGACTTTTGGGTATATTATCCTTACTTCTGGCCCCAAGACAGCTTGCAAACAGCACTCCTAGTGGCCAAACCATGAAATCTTTTGTCTTTCCTATAACCAGCCTAAGGTGTATTGATACCATTGTAGTGTATTTTTTCTTTGTACTTCCATTAATTACAATAATTCATTTTGTATTCTTACCATTACTACACTAGCAACTACTTATCTCGGGAATAAATCTGTACATTTTCAGTGCAATTATTTTCAACTTTCTATATACACGTTAGTTGAACAAGGCATCATTTATTACTTACTCCTTTGCTGACTGGTGAGCCTTCATATGTTTCATAATGACCTTGTTCCTTTGCAAGTTCACAACTGGCTTTCAAGGCACCGTAATAGATTGTCTCAAAGATCTGTTTATTCAGATGCTGAGCCTCAGGACTATCAAATGGATATCTCATCAGAATGAACGCATCAGCTAGACCCTGTACACCGATACCAATTGGCCGATGACGCATGTTACTGTTGCGAGCCTGTTAAGTATGAATGAACTCTGTTAGCATCACCTTACACAATCAACTTGCAATCCCCCATGACTTGAACATCCTTCTGCTCTGGTTTATTTACTGGTCAGTCTATGTCACAAACGTTCAGAATTGCGTATCACAAGATATTTCACAATACTTACAATTTTCCCCCTCCCCGTGACTTAAACGTGATATTCAGTTCCACGACATTAATTTTTCTTCCTATGAAAAATACTTTTTTTTGTAAAATATGGCTCGTTTTAGATGCAATATGAGATAGGACGATTTTCCTTTTCAAGCCATTTCTTGCAAGTCTCAAATCTGTCACAGTGACAGTCAAAAGAAAATGTTTCAGATAATCAGAACATTCATCATTACACACCATGCGTAAGTCACATAGGATTCAAAAATATATATTGTATTCAAACAGAAAATGTGAGATTTATTTACTGGTCAGTCTAGTCTGTCACAAATGTTCCGAATTGTAATTATCGTTCACTTTTATTTCTTGAAGGTGAACTTCACAAATTCATACTATTATCCAATACTTTTCTTCATGAAAATACTAATGCCATGTTATTCAGGGATGTGGACAAGGGTTGGTAGATGCCAAAAAACCAGCTACTCCGTAATTTCCTGTAAGCTACTTTTCCAGGAAGTTGTGTTTATAAATTCTTTGTTTCAATCACTACACATCCATTACGGGCATTTTCCTGGGTCTCCCCTGTAGGTATTACTGCCTACTTTTCCAATTTTACCAGCTACTTATAAAATGAGCTGCATATTTTCCTTGGCCAAATGAAAAAAAATAAATAAAAAAATTGAGGAATAATGTCCCACACCATTACTCACCTCTACAATGGGATAAAAATTGACTTCTATAATTTTGTTTAGATTTCGTACAATCACACCAGTGACTTCAATCAACTTGTTAAAATCATACGTTTTATCTGGTTTGACAAACATATTTAGAGCTATGGATGCGAGGTTACAAACAGCCACCTGTTAAAAAAAAGAAGACAAACCAAGAAATGCAATGACACTAAGAAATGTCAATTTAAAACTAAAATTCAGTATTGTATTAATATTTGAAAAGCTGTACAGAAAGTAATTCAAAAGGTCATCTTTGTTCCACTTTAATTCCCTTCCCTTATTGCGATATTTTAATTTATGATGAAGGTTTTATTAATAGTAACAATGATTGTTTTAACATGAAAACTCATGTTATTTTGAAAGCAATTTTACAGCTCATGTATACATACATAGTACATACATACATACATACATACATACATACATACATACATACATACATACATGCATGCATGCATACATACATATACCAACTCTGTTATGCATCAGTAATTTGAAGTTCACTTTAACAAGTTTTTGTGGTTTGAATAAACTTAAAACAAGGACCAACTCACCTCATCAGCACTACTGTATTCAATAATTTCTGTACATAAATTACTACATTTGATTGTTCCTAGATTCTGTTGGTTTGACTTGCTGTTGGCTGCATCTTTGTATAACATGTACGGTGTTCCAGTCTCTGTTTGAGCTTCAATGATTGCATACCACAACTGCTGGGCTTTGATAGTTCTCCTGCCTTTGTTTTGCTTCTCGTACCTAACCAATGAATAGTATCATGGTTAAACATCAATTCAAACCAAGTGTTGGCTTACAAAGCCATAAAAATAAACATTGACAAGGAGTAATACTGTCTTCAATAATTCTTCATCTGGACACACCTACAAACACTCCCATTAGATGAATTAGAGCAGTAGTTTCGAGATTAAACTTTTTGATCAACAATCAGGTTTTTTTAAAATTTAAAGTGCTGCAGTATGGTCAAGCTATCATAAGTATTGGTTTGAACAATTCCAAAATAGACACAAGTATATTACCCGCCAAACACTGTCAGGCCCAGTGTGCTCTCTAATGACAGCCAAATTTTGATGTTGTGAGTCAAAATGATAAAACTGGGATTTCTTGTGAGTCATCACATAGTAAGAGATAGGGGAACACCATATTTTGGTGCATCACTCCAAATTGTGTGCATCAGTGGCGAGTCAAATTGACTTGGAGGGCACACTGGTCAGGCCTGATATAAAACTACTACTTTGCATTGAATCTTACAACATGTGTGTACTTTGCACTTTCATTTCAATAATTTCAAAACGAAGAAATATCCTTAACAATTACCACGGCAACTGGTCTTTTACTAAGTCGTTTACTGACACATGCACAATTTTGCCATGCCTACAGCATGATTGACTGAAGCTCAGTTCAGTAGTGGTAAAAAGCGTAGTTTTGTATACTTCAGATCAGTAAACCCTTCCATGGCTTCCCTGTCAGAACCACCATGAAGGCATCTTACAGTTGAAAGGAGGGGGTGTAAACATTAACAAGCATGGCTTACTTTTCATAAAGCTCCTCAAACTCCTTCCCCCATGTATCATGCAGTCGAGGACATTCATTTGGACACATCAATGTCCAGTCTTTGTTATCTTGAACACGTTTCATGAACAAATCGGGGATCCACAAAGCATAAAAGAGATCTCTAGCACGCTGTTCTTCTTTGCCTGTATTCTTCTTGGCATCCAGAAACTCAAATATGTCTGCATGCCAGGGTTCCAAATATATAGCAAAGGCACCAGGACGCTAAGAAAGAACCATACATGAAAAGTGTTTGTGTTAAATAAACAACATATAAACCGGGTTAACCTGGTACTGGGGACACTTTGCACTATTTTTTCGGAGTTACCATGTATCACAAGAATTTCCTGTCAGAGAGGCATATCAAATAGCTTTAGAGGTCACATTGGTACAAAGCATACAGTTCTATACACTGTTTAACCCCCCCCCCTCCAGTTTTCAAACTTGTGCAAGTCTGTTTCTTACCTTGTTTATCCCCCTCCCTCCAGTTTTCACTATTTCCCCCTTGATACCCCCCCCCCCCCCCATTTTCAAACATCCCACCTTGGTATACCCCCACCATTGTCACCACACACACACACACACACACACACACACACCATTTCAAAATTTGTACCAGTCTATATCTTACCTTGTTTCCTCCTTGGTCAACATATCTTGCAGTATTATTGTAAACCCTCAACATTGGCAGCAGACCGTTAGAGTTACCATTAGTCTGTGCAAAGAGATCAAATTCTCTATATTAATAATCCATCTCTCTGACATTTCACTACTCAGAAACTTGAACACAACAAGTCCTTAGCCTCGGCATATCTTTTCTCAAGCATTTGTCAAAATAGTAGTGGGCAATAACATGGGGAACTGTATGCTACAAATATAGGGAATGTTTTTCTGTATTATTTTGTCCTTTTAACTATTGAATAATTGCATGTTGTTCTTCTAACTCAAATATCTTCTCTGTTTAGACAAGTTATTAGGGTGAGATGATATCACTTACCCCGGCTATGTAACTACCAGAAGCTCTAATACAGTGAACATTAACACCAATTCCTCCAGCACTCTTTGAAATCAAGGCACACTGTTTTAATGTGTCATAGATTCCTTCTATGCTGTCATCCTTCATTGTCAGCAGGAAGCAACTACATAGAGAAAGGAAATGTCAAATAGTTAGGGAAACATCAGACAACTAAATTATAAATAGAAACTATGGGCATAATGGAAGATATCCATTTCTTTCTATACTGGCCTTTATATACATGTACATTGATGTTATTTACCTTGAGAGTTGTGGTCTGCATGTACCAGCATTGAACAATGTAGGGGATGCATGGGTAAACCACTTCTCTGACAGCAAATTGTATGTCTGTGAAACAAAACAGAAATGGAAAGGTTCACTTCTAGTGTTGGCAATATATACACGACATGTAAATAGGAAATTGAAGTATAGTTTAATCAACATTTACTGCATCTCTGTAATACAAGGCTCAACTTTTGCTGTTACTTTGTTCAAGAAAAATTCAACACCAGTGTGTCCGCTAAGCTAATCTGACGTGTCAGTGGCACACATAATTTCTAGTGATAGACCAAAATTTGGTGTTCCCCTATCTCTTACTATTGTGACTTGCAAGAAATCCCAGTTCTTGATTCTGACTCGCAAGAACAAAATTTGGCTATCATTAGAGGGCACATGGTCCAACGTATTTCAGTTTAAATCAAGAAAAAAAAACGGATTATAAAAATTGTAAACAATAGCCACTACATGAAAACCAACTCATTTAAAATCCAATATGGCTGCCACTAACTATATGTTAACACTGAGAAAATACAAATGATTAATTTCCTTCAACAAGACAGTGAATTTTCAGGGAAATTGGTCTGAGTTGCATTCTATTTTATAAAGACTCGATAAAATTGGTTATAGGTTTATTACCGTACATTCACAAATAATTTCTTTTTTTTTCATCCACTGTAAATGATACTGTAGATGTCCAGCTTTGACAACACAATGTATAACACTCACCTCAATAGCAGCATCTATATCATTTTGATGGATTCCAACTGATACCCTCATCAACATGTGTTGTGGTCTCTCAGCAACTTTACCATTAACCTTCAACAGGTAAGACCTCTCAAGTGTCTGTAGGAAAAATATGCATGGTTGAATCAGTGCGCCCTTCTGTAATGGTATTACATCCATGTACATCATGTTTGAATTTTTATAACACATTAGTATAATTATGATGGAATCATTGTACTGTATGACATTTAATCATGTACATTGTGTTTGAATTTTGACAACCGTATTATTCTCGGTACCCGTAATAGCTTTTTACATCATGCTAGAGGGTCAAAATAGAACAAGGACCTTGACTTATTTTCATGTGCGCCTATAGTAAAATGCATGTGAAGTGCGTGAGGTGTAAGTAATGGTGTCGACCACGAAACTGAATGTTCATTATTTTTATGATGCACCAAGGCAGTAATATTGTATTTCAGGTACTGAGAATTGTGATATTGCCTACATAGTACTGTAGGTACTCTGTGCAATATTTTCCTATCTCACAAGCTGTGTGCTCAGTTTTGAAACTATACAATGACACAAAATCTGAAGAACTGGCATAATTTCATGCATACCATAGTCATGATCAAGAGCCTTAGTAAAATGATTATAGTATAAAGGTAGAGTTTACCATGTAAACAGTGTTTAATGAAAATATGGAGAAATTACCAGATATGTATATTAGAAAATGTCAACATTTATTTGGCATGTTGTGCAACATTTGTAAGTCACAACTTTGACATTGAATAGAGAATAGGAACATGTCTGAGCCCGCAAAACCACATACTGTGTGACTTTGTCTTGTGGACATCACAGCAGTGGGTGAAATCGCTCAGTTTACTCTATGATAGCCTAAAATCCAACATGTATGACTAGAACAGTTCGAGGAACAAAACTATCAACACGTTATAAGAAGTGAATCTTTATATCTAAGATTAGTTTTATTTTTCATTGAATGTATGAATATTTTGTCAGCCCAGTAAAATTGACATGGTTAGGCAAAATATTGAACTGGTGTTAGAAGTGAAACCAAACTGTGTTTTACATCTATGGTCTACACAATGAAAAACAGAAATAACTGAAAGATCAAAAGAGTGATGTACTTACCTTGAAACCAAAGAAGTTGTAGTTGAAATCTCGGTCGTAGATAATTGCAGAGTTTAGACGCTGTAACATAAAAGCAACAATTGAAATATATATCAGTTTTGAAACTGCAACAACTTGAAGCCATGACAAATACATCAAAACAGACAAAGTACTGGCACTTATGCAAATGTACTGTGGAATAAAACCTAGAACTATCATAATAATAGTGAAGCATGGTAGAAACATGCCAACGAGGGTGTTAGCACCGTGTTTTCTGTACAGTCGGAAGAACAAGGCAAATTTTGCAAGCTGATGGCCATTTGGTTTTATTACAATGGTATTTCCAAATTAGCATTATTTTCCAACCTACAATATCTTTGTACTCACCTCTCCATTGTTTATGATGATATCATACACCTCCTTTGAGATCATCGGTGAGTGTTTTCCATTCCTGGGATTCACATACTCGTACAGTTCCGTCATCACAGCTAAAATATGCACAACAGTATAATCAAATTAAACTAAGAAAGACTACAAAACTTTTACTGTCACATATCAAATTTACCAGGATGAGGAGCATAAAACTTTGATAAATTACATTGATATACGAGAAAGAAATTAAATCTATTTCCCAATGATGAGAACATACTTATTTAAGATCTTATCCATGTTAGACGAGAGTTGTTAATAACAAATCACCTGCTGGCCAAAGATTCAGTGAAATCATGAGTCGAGAGGTGGAAATACAAAAATGACATGATCCAATTGTAATCAATCTACATACAAGAACACTGCGACTTTAATTACACTGATCAACTTTTCTGCATCAGCCTGGCAGGAGGTACTTTTGCATCAAATACATTATAGAATGGTATTTGAAATTTATAGGCTGTAGTGTAACTTATGAACAAACATCTTGAACTAAGGCTTGAGTACAGAATATTTATTATTGTTCAAAGCAGATATAATTTTAAATCAAAACTTCACAATTACACTCAGTGACTGCCAGTGTGCCCTCTAAGCCAATTTGACGCGCCACTGACGCACACAATTTCTAGTGACACACCAATATTTGGTGGTCCCCCATCTCTTACTATGTGGTGACTCACAAGAAATACCAGTTTTTCTCATTTTGACTCACAACAACAAAAGTTGGCTTTTGTTAGAGGGCACACTGGTGACTGCTAAATAACCTAGATGTAAATTCCCTGTAGTTGTCAAAGGCCCAGTTCACATGTTCAGCAGTGTTTTTGCTAAGGTTTGGGAACCCTGGTAACAGAAAGGGAGAAAGAGGTAAAACTGGTAGTGCTTCCCATGCAATGTATCATAGTTTAGGTGGGGAACCCCGGTAGATTTTACCTACTTACCGCCCTTAAATAAAACACTGATTAGGATGTAAAATGTAGGTGTGAACATTTTGTCTGGCAGAGGCATAGAAAAGGTTGGTGGAGGGTCTATGGCTGATCCAAAACAAATGAATGATCCTAATTAATTGATATGAATTCACTGATAAGATAAAACTAATGATGTTTGAATCTGGGAGCAACAGCCTGGCCATTAAAAAAGTCAACAGAAACACAGCTATGTTGTGTGGTTTGTGTACTCACAAGTGAATAACTTGGTTGTTTCTTTGTGGAGATTTGATACTGCAATTCTTGCTGCAAGGACAGCATAGTCAGGATGTTTGGTGGTCATGCTAGCTGCAGTCTCTGATGCCAAAGTGTCAAGTTCAACTGTGGTTACACCTGGATAGACACCAGTTATTACCTTCATGGTGATGGCAGCCTGCAAACACACATAATAATGTATGAGTTTTGTGTTATTGAGATCTACATTTCCATGTAAACTTGAGCTACTGAGTATTTATAACATGAAAAAAGTCGAGATGTGAAATATGCCCTGGACCTATCTTTGTACATGATAGCTATCAAAACCATATGGTAGTACATTGCTGACTGACTTACTATGTGAGATAGTTTGCTAGATGTGTCAACACACAAGAATGTCATTGACGGCTGAAATGAGAGTATAGTGTTTTGCTGCGGAAAAAGAATGGTAACACTAACACAGAGGGGAATTTTTTGTAGAATTGCAGTTTCCTGTATACCCTGTAGCTTTAGTTCTATTTTTTTAATGAGGTCATGGGATGGCCCATTAACTTTGATAGGACTTTGATAGAACTTTGATAGGACATATTTACAAACTTATGAAGTTTCTATAACTCAAAAAGTCTGTAAATGCTTTTTCATTTAAAATGCAAAAGAAAATTCATCTTCAACTCTAAATCTGGATATACATATAGGATACTATTTACTCCACTGTGACTGTCTTATACCTTGACCCAACACTTGCTACAGGGTCGGGTGTTTTGTTTCTAACTTTCTGGTTGTTACTATCACAAAGTTTTTATTCCAACAATTACCTAAAAAAAACATGGAATATATTTTTTTTTCTTCTCGCTGCAAAACCTGAATTCTGGCGGCAGTTATCATGATATCGTCAAAATTTGGGATTGCCCTTGAATCGAGGACAAAAGGCAGATACTCGTATTTCCCGCCATCTTTCACACTAACAGCTGTTCCAACAATGGTACACAAAACAAAAGAATATGTTGTCTTTCACAATATAAGGATAGCAACATAACGGTACATTTTCTTCTGTCGTGTTTCACTGTTTACTCATATGCCTGATAAAGTTGTTAGTTTAGTATTATTTCGTAGCAAACGAAGTTTCACCGCCATAATGTCTAACTATGGTTTACATGTCAACAGAACAAGTTTAATTTCCCGGGAAATTTATAAAGCTCGCCACCATAGAAATGGCTACGCATATTACCAGAAAATGAAAAACAAGTCACATACATGAGCATAAAATTGGCCTTTCGCTGGTTTCCTTCAGTCCATTTCTGTTTTCCATACTGTACGCTAAAAGTCTCAATATATCTGTCAGTGTTTGACTTTGCTTCTTCGTGTGTCATTATTGGTTTGTTTTCAATTTTGGCGCCTTTTTCACACCTTCACCCAAATCAATTAACAGTTCCATATGCCACTCAAAATTATAACTTACAGAATAGATAAGAACCTATACTCACCGGGTCAACAAACTCGCTGTTCAGACTGTAACACAATTTTGATATTCTGGACGTGATTTTGTCGAACATAACCTTCTCCTGACGGCCATCTTGAACGAGACAAAATGTGGAGGGAAATGTTGAGTAGACTAGACACAAAAAACTTTTCATATAAATACATTGGTAAGATGATATATTGATATAGTTTGCTATAAAAGGCATGTTAGTGATATCATAAAGTCGAACGTACCTCGTTTGTTGACGTACATCGTCATTTTGAAACGTTCTGGGACAAATACTCGACAGCAAGACCTACAAAGTCCGAACCTTTCTTGTGTGATGATTGAACGCAGCGCCAAAACCAGCTGATCAATTATTCATGAGATGACCTTTGACTTCGAGAGTGCTGACGATTCAGATAAGGCCAGCTAATCTATTCAAACAGAGGTAAAAGCTCACCCTAGTTCATCGTTTTTGCAACTACACAAATGTCAACATTATAATTGTTCATAGATCTTTATAACGTTATCTTTTGAACTAGTCATGGAGATATGTCTCATGGTAGAATAAAAACGCTAGGAACACACTTTGAAGAGAGGAGGGCAACAGTGTATATGACACCACACTGATGGATAATGTGGTCTTCCAATGTGGTACACTTATCTCACGTGCACTACACGTCCAGCAGGGCTCGCTACATATAATACGAGTGTGAAGCTACCATCATATTCATATTCATATTCACTTTCAAAAGTTGACCTCTAGCTCAATGTGAATATGATGATAGCTTCACACGTTCATCATCAGATTCGAAGTCTTCCGAATGGGTACGAACAAGCGTTCGGCAAATCACATAAATCCTTCATTGGCAGGTTGAAATCATGTGATTGTAGTTACTTTTCACTTGATTTGTGTGGATTTGCCAGAGTATCCAATTTGCACCATGAATTATTGTTGTCATATAAAAAACTAATTTGGATGTTTAGTATGCCTTTCCCATATCATTGAAAATGAAATATCAATATTTGGGTGTACAAAAAACCTGTATGAGTAATGTAATAAAATACGGCTTGGCTGGGTGTGTTTTGATTTCCCGCAGTGTCGCTATCTTTGAAACCCTACTTAACACTTACAATGGTGAAATTTACACAAAATAGTGTTGTCAAGACCACAATTATCACAATGTATGTAGTTCCCTTGATCGGGGATGGTCAGTGCAATCGATTGTAAAAATTATGGTCCATGACAACAATAATTCATGGTGCAAATTGGATACTCTGGCAAAAATAAGAAGAAAGCATGCAAATCCACGCAAATCAAGTGAAAAGTAATTACAATCACATGATTTCAACCTGCCAATGAAGGATATGTGATTTACCGAACGCGTGTTCGTACCCATTCGGAAGACTTCGAATCTGATGATGAACGTGTGAAGCTATCATCATATTCACATTGAGCTAGAGATCAATTTTTGAAAGTGAAGATGAATATGAATATGATGGTAGCTTCACACTCGGCTACATATAATACATGCACTACCTGACCTAAACATAAACGTAGAAAAATAAACAGCAAGCAAAATGATGATAAGCACAGGCACTCGAATCAATATGTATGGTTTTTTTTTTTAAATGTATAGCGAATAAGAGCAGTACATTTAAAAAAAATCATACCAATTGATTCGAGTGCCTATGAATCTATGATGACAAGTTAAGTATGTTGATTGTAAAATTCCGACGAATGGTGCATTGTGTATATTTGGGAGTCTTCAAAACACACTAGTCTAGACGGACATCCGTAAAATATATAGGACAATATTTTCCTCGAATTGCACGATGAGCTCAAACCCTGGGAGGTTTGACGGGGGGGGGGGGGGGGGGGGGGGGTGTGTGACACCAGAGGACCGTACAAAGTTCATCAATGTACAATAACAAATACTCAATCAAATATGAATATCATTGTATGTTCTTCATTTCATTAAAAATGTAAAATTTCATTTTATTTCAACAAAAATACAAATCATTTGGATATGACAGTTAATATAATAAGTCTTGAGAAGAATCACAGAAACACAGATCAAGGATCTTGATACATCTGTTACCATGACAATGATATAATCTTGACTAGAATGACGGAGATCGGTGATGTTGATACATCTGTTACCATGACAATGATAGAGGACTATATACTATTATTATTTATTTCTGTTATTATAGAATAACACAGCTAATCTAGCATGTAGACACATTTAATACCATGGCAACAGCAAATCAATGACAATGGAAAACTGAGAATTTATGTAAACTATTTCTTACAGGGCAGCAGTAAAATTGTCATGTTTAATTTTTTTTGTTCATGAAAAAGGACTTGAAATTATTCAATTTATCCCAGTAAATTTATACTACATATAAACCAAACACTAACCCACATCCTGGTAAATTTATGCTACATGTAAACCGAACTCTAACTCATATCACGGTGTACAAGTTCTATGTGACAAGTACCTATGGCCTCAATCTGATTAAAATCTGATATGGTTAAAGCGGTTTGATGTCTTTATTTACCTCTATTTCCATCTCTTTAGTGTTGTTTGTTTTTGATTTTTTTGTTGTCCTGGGTGATTACCGCCTTCGAGGCAGCGATCACTCCTAGAACAACAAAATGAAAAAATGAACAAACAAACAAACAAACAATAAACAAAGGAAATAGAGGTAAATAAAGCCATAGTCACCCTATCAGATTGTCATGACCTGGCATTTTCTCAATCTGGTGAAATGTCTGAACAAATGAGTTGTTTGTTAGTGCACCCATAATCAAGGATTATCTCAACTAACTGAATTGCAGTTAGTTTTCTAAGTTTTTGGTAATTTCTCTGTTTGGTCAATGCAATGTATGAGTTATTCAGAAAATGGACAGCGCACATGACGATGGAAAAGGAAAATAGTGACAAACTAGACCTAACTGTGGTAGATTACACAATTGGTTATCTTCAAGGTTAAATGGATTATAATCACCCTGCAATAAAGGTAGTGTAAACATTGGAAGTCAATGAAAATAAACCACTGGTAAATCCAGAGGTAAATCATGAACAACTACAACAATAAAACACTGCATATGGCTTCCCATGGACAGTTGACATTAAAGATGGAAATGTGGTTGAATGTGACACTACTTCTATCAGAGACACCACACTACTGTGAGAGTAATTACAATCAATGTTGATTGATAGCTTATCTCAACATAGTCTAGAGACACCACACTACTGTGAGAGTAATTACAATCAATGTCGACTGATAGCTTATCTCAACATAGTCTAGTTCCTATACGGTATCGTTACGATTTACACCTCCACTCACGGTATAGTCAAAGTTGTTACTCTAGAAGTCCTAAGGTGCATGAGATGCACGAGATGCAATATAAAATTCATCCACGGCCACCCACACAGTCATTAAAATTATGTCTTTGTTAATCAATCACAAAATTCTAACCAATAACACAGTCCCTCATAAAGTTAGTGTTTATTGGGACAGTTATGTAATGTCTAAATATGGTATATTTGTCAGCTCGGGAGGCTACTAATACACTGTTTACGTCACTGTAACAGTTGGGGTTCACTGATTGGATGAATAACTTTTTGTGCTGATTGAGGGACTTTGACCAGACGTGGTTTAGTTAGAAACCATGTTGGCATCCAGACTAATCTCAACATCACAATAATAGTTTTAGTTTGTGTCGTTATTTGTTTACCTACAGTCCCTCTACCATTGTTGCCCTGTAACTGAATCTGAGTGGTTTCTTTACAAGAAACTTCTTGGATAACAACTTTGTGAAAAAAATAACCCTTTGTTAACAAAAAAAGAAATATTTGCATCTCTCTTGATAAGTACAACTGTGAATTTGGTGGCACATTATCTAGAATTATATATATATATATATTCCATATCTATATCTATAACTATACATTTAGATATATAAATTTTATATCACGATGATGCCTTTCACGAAAAAAAATCAATGCTTCATCTAAGTACTACAACACAGTACACAGGTACAAATATCGATACTGTATTTGTTTCTTTTTGTTGATGAAATATCTTAATCTTGGTCCCAAAGTACAACTTCTGGTGGAATATATCCATAAATTGCAGATCAAATTCGTCATTTGAATAGTGTACATTATACCATGCACGAGCAAGGTTCAACAAAAATATGATATATCTAGTCTGGTCGTTCTACGTCATGACAATGTGCGTCTGTCACAACAATGCGTGTCTACATCATTGGTTCTACTGTGTTTGAAATATGAATCAAAATTGCCATACTTTCCCCGACTTTTTTTTCATATTACTGGGGATGGTATAATTATATTATTCCCCAATATTTTCCTTCATTCCGCTGGACAATACTCATGATCTAAGGGTTGTCACTACTTGTCTAGTGATTCGTAGTGACAAGGGCCCCTTAGGTCACTCGCATTTTCCTTTGCTGAACGAAGACATATATTGGTGAATAATATCGAATTAGTCAGTATTACTAATCCCTTTTCTGTCTTCCAACAAAGTTATCCATCATACCAAAGGCTCCAGAGTACTTCAACATATGTAGATAAGCATCTACAGGTAGGATTCTGAAATGCACAAAAAATATTAGATATAAATACAAGAAAGGGTGTTCATGGACTCTGGGTTTCATAGCTAACAGTGAAAGTTATTACTCACAGAGATAAAATATTTTTTTGGAAGAATTCCTTTGTAGATCATGTACACCCCAGACTTCAATTCAGTAAAAAAAATGAGATTCATATGAACAATTTGTTGATTCCTGTGAGTATGAATTTTCATTTGATATATAAATAGTTGGATGTCCTGGTACTTTTCAACTATTCGTGTACGACAAATCATGTGATCATAGCTATAACATACTGCACTATTTCTATGAATAATTATTCACATAATATGAAACCAAATCTTATCAATCTATTCTGATCATCTCTACAGGAAGAACGTGATACAAAGTATACACTTATAGTCTGGCTATTAGGGCATTATCATATCAGCACTCATACTGTTATGCAGCATAATGGTACAAGTTTCTTGTGTTTGAATGTGTTTGGAAATTTCTTGTGTTTGAATGATGATAAGACTGAATTTGTTATTTTTTCTGCTACTTCAGGTGATCTGTCCACTAGAGCGATTACAGAAATTCGTGTTGGCGATGCTCTGATTCCCGTCCATTGTCAGGCCAAGAGCCTTGGAGTGATCCTTGACTCTTGTCTGACAATGAAGCCACATATTGGACAGATCTGCCGTTCTGCCACTTTTCATTTGCGTTGTATTGCGCTTATCCGCAAATATTTATCTCAACCTGCTACTGAGCAATTAGTTCATGCATTCATTACATCTCGAATAGATTCGTGTAATTCACTTTTATTTGGGCTTCCGAAGTACCTAATCAACCGTATTCAACGTATTCAAAATATTGCTGCTAGAATTGTAACTCGTTCCAAAATCACCTTTCACATCACTCCACTTTTATATAAGTTGCATTGGTTACCTGTTTCTGAACGTATTGTTTTTAAGATTTTAGTTCTTATTTTTAAATCCATTCATAGGCTTGGACCAATTTATCTTTCTGGCATGATAGAACTATATGTTCCACGTCGTAATTTAAGGTCAGCTGATCAATTCAAACTCTGCCCCATTCGATCACATACTAAGACATATGGTGATCGTGCTTTTAGTGTTGCTGCTCCCACTCTCTGGAATAATCTCCCACTCAACATCCGTCAGTCACCTACCTTATCTGCTTTTAAATCCAATGTTAAAACTTTACTTTTTAAAACTGCTTTTTAACTGATATTTGTATTGTATGATTTGCTTACAGCGCCTTTGATCACATTTTTTGTGGATACTGACGCTTTATAAATAAATTATTATTATATTATTATTATAAGGGGCAATCGATCAAGTGCCCTCATAGTCAGGCAATAAGTGTACGATAATCCATTCTCAGGCACATTCATTCCATAGTCATAGTCAAAGCAAATCACTGTTAGGACTCGTCGTTCTACATGAATAGTGCCCTAGGGAAAATGGAATATCAATGCTGCCCACTCTATGCAAATTGAGGTCACTATGGTCACTAGTCCATACCATGTGATGTGATCCATGCTAATCACTAAAGGATGTATGAAAACGATGTATGATAAAACAGTTTTAACTCCGAGACATCCAGTATACTTTATCTAGCATGACAGCTGGGAAACCAGAACTATAATACACAATAATATGTAGGTCCAAAAAGGGGGATATTTTCCAATGAAATAGGTCTCAAATTGCATCATCATCTTTTATTACATATGTACCGAATGTTACTTGCATTGATCCATGCACACTCTAGTGTTATCTGCACTCCAGTGCAATGCTGGAAACATTATTGCATGTGACCCAGTATGCAAATGAGGGCACATTATCCAATGTTCTTTGTCCAATAAATCATACGAACAGACAAATGAAATTTGCTAATTTGGTTATGTATGTCATAATAACAGAACCCCATGGTGCGTGATTTCCAGTGCGGGTATTCTTGATGTTATGAGAGACGTTTATTCACTTTACTTGCGAAAGTATGGCCACAGAGAATACATCAGGCACTTGTGCAAATACCTGTGTAAGCCATACTGGCATCCATGTGTCACAGAGTTCAGATGTAGTGCTAGCACCTAAGGTTGAAATACTTACAATTTTATGAAGGTAAAGATATATGCCACTCTTGGCAGACACAAAATCTTCTGGTTGGTTTCAACAGCCTCGGTCACTTTATCAGCAACATATTGTGGTTGAAGTGCGGGTACATTGCTACAGAAATGAAATATGACATGCACCACGATGATTATCTCCATATGGGTAACCCTATTTTTTTTGTTTCTCATTACATTTTGTGGAACAGCGCCCTCTCTGGCATGAATAAGCAAGTGTCTGGACTGTCAACGACATCTACAGTCATGGTGGCGATGATGACACTTGTTCACAAAAAGAGAATTTCTTTCATGACAGAAGTTATTCAAGTAGAGCTGAGAACATGTCAGTTATGTGGAGAAGGGGAAAAGAGAAGCTGGAGAACCTGGGAAAGGGTTTGTTACAGCAATCCAATAAAAAGAAGATAAAAAGGAAGAAAAGGAGACGCTGTGAAACATGAAGAAGATGATTTTTTTTTTACTTTTTAAAAAAAAAATCGACCAACGGACCTATTGTTGCCATGAAAAGTAATGAGAAACATTTCTAAAAATAGGGTCACCCTATGAGAAATGTCCGAGAATCTGAGTCTGAGAATGTGACTACGAACTCATTAAACAGTAAGAAGTACAAATCTTAAGCTAAATTGACATAACTCATGCAGCTATTCCAAGCTAGGTCATGTAATAATAACAGTGTCTTTCACTGGGAAAGGTGAGCACAGCTCTGTTCTGAGAAACTAAACAGTTTCTGCAGGTCTTTCTTACACATGGACATTACAGTTACTGCGTCCCATTTCAACTCATCCCACTCAACTCGATCCATTTTCAACTCTCCCCAATTTCAACTCGTCCCATTTCAACTCGCCCCAACTCTTTACAATATAATTTACCTGAGTATATATGAAAATCGAAGCTAGTAACACTCAGTTTGGAGGGTCTACGGTATCTCATATTCCACTAATGAAGTACCACTTTGTACGTACTTCAATACTTACGTTAACCAGTTGCGTTAACTAGGTAGAGGAGACACGTCTTTGAAATGCGTAAGCAGAAGTCGTAAGCAGCAATTCAGTCACTAATATTCTCCTTGGTTATTATCATTATTATTTGGGCTGTAAAGTGGTATTCCATGACTCTTAATGGACACCGTTGTCTATTTGTGCTAGTATAAGTGCTAGATCTAGCAAACATTTACCCAAAACCCACATGCATGTGCAACCACCACTTTATACTACGACATGCTATATTTGCTATGCTTCAACTGGCCACGTAGGTAAAATCATGTAAATTTTTCGGTCCCCGTACTTCGAGTCCATGTATTGTTTACATTTGTAAACATTTACTAGTGTTGTTTGGGGCGAGTTGAAAATGGGGTGAGTTTAAATAGAGTTGAAACTGGGACAAAGTGAATCACAATCCTGCTAATAGCCTCCTGAGTAATGTGTGTAAACCTCTGAGAATATAGGTTTCATTGCTGAGGAAAATTGTGGTCTTTACTTGAAGTCAAAGTTTCTGTGTGTTTAGGTATTCCTGAGGTATGCCTAGCTAAGTCAGTATATCACATGTTCACTGCAATTCACTTTCCCACCAAGATATTGTGGAAATAATCGAATTACCAGTATGTACGATTATGAATTGATACGAAGTTTACCAGATTCCCTTACATGTAAACTTAGGGGGGTATGTAAAACACAGAGAACCAACCTACCCTTGATCAAAACCTTCAAACAAACCAGTGTCAATAAATGATGGTTGGACTAGAGTTGTCTGTACACCACTTGCATTCATTGATGCTAGTTCAAGCATCATAGATTCATGGAGACCAACGGCAGCAAATTTACTTGCGCAGTATTCCACCAATCCTGCAGCTCCCATTGATCCAGCCATACTGGCTATTGTCACCAAATGACCATGGTTATTGGCTATCATTGATGGCAAGAATGCCTTTATTGTCTGAAACAAAACATTAATTTTGTTAAATAAGCTAATTTATGGCAGGATGTTGTATACTTTGCACAAACACTGACTTTTTTTTTTTTTTTTACATATTTCTAATGTGCATTTCATTAGTTCTGTGACATCCCATATATATTAATGCTTTAACAATAATACAGACATTTTTAAGGGGAATGTCACTCCAGGAAATTGAGGTATTTCATAAATTTTCAGTTTCGCAAGTCACTTCAATATTTCACATTTCCAAAAATGTTGGTACATTTCCACCAAATAAACTTTGGTTTCTGGAGAGTCCATATTTCGCGCGCAGTATGTGAACCACACATAAGTAAGTTCGGACAATGGGAGATGGCCCGTTGCCAAAATGTTTCTTACTTGTCTGTGTGTAGACTTGCGCGATCCTAGAAACCCTTGTTATTTTACCCCTTTCATAATCATATATTATTTGCTGAGTATCTCAGTATTATCGATATCACTACCTTATTGTATTCAAGAACATATCCTGAGAAACAAGTGCCTGTGGGGTAATGATATACTACATGACTCTATTCATCCATACAATACAACGAAATTAAATCACATCAATGGAAAAAAAAACCATGATACTTCCAAGTAAAAACTAACCCAAAAATGAGCCATTGCGTTCACATTCATGGTTCTCTCGACCAACGCATCGGGGCAATCCAGCAACTTCTTGCCTGCCACAACGCCAGCGTTATTCACGAGTACAGTCACGTCGCCGACGTCCTTCTTGACCTGCTCGGCCACTTGGTATACGTTCTCTTTCTTACTAACGTCACAGACATAGCAATGTGCAGTAGCCCCCAATTCACGTATCAACTCGGCGGTTTTCTTATTACCATTATCGTCAATGTCCCAAAGCACCAACGTAGCTGCCCTCTGAGCAAAGTTGATAGCGAGCAAACGACCAATACCACTTCCGGCACCCGTCACCAGAACAATGTCTCCGGCCAACGATTTTTTCTTTGCAGGTAAGAAGAATTTGATCATCGCCCAGAAGAGGAGAACCCACCCTCCTATGAATCCATAGAGTTCTGACAGGATACCAGGACTTGCCATTGTGTGAATACAACGTAAAACGACGTGACGGTGTGTGAATTATACATGTACTAAGGAAACACAGTGAAATGAACCTTTGGACTTGTTGCAAAGTACTAAAGGTCACTAAAGGTCTTACAGAGGGCGCCCTTCTAAGAAATGTTGGCCATCGGCCAGGCTACTAGCAGAGGACAGAGCATGAGTGAAGTATAAAGGACAAGTTTGACAAGTATTTGGCTATATTTTATTGATTACACGTAACAAAACCTTGGGGATTTGTTAAAGGTACAAATAAAATAAAATTGAAAAAAAAATAAAAAAATTTGACAAGTAAAATACGATTATTTTGGGATAAACAAATACAACCACATACGTAATGTCCAGAATAGTTTGTTTTGACCATGGGTGTGTCACAGTTTGACCATGTTTCCTAAATATATTCAAAATCGCCATTTTCTCGTGTTTCCTGTTTGTAAAGTTTATTACAAACTATACTGCATGTGTGTGTGTGTGTGTGTGTGTGTGCGTGCGCGTGTGTGCGCGTGTGTGTGTGTATGTGTGTGTGTGTGTGTGTGTGTGTGTGTGTGTGTGTGTGTGTGTGTGTGTGTGTGTGTGTGTGTGTGTGTGAGTGAGTTGTGAGATGCCCCAAAATAAAAGGAATTATATTTTGCGGACACCCGAGTCTCCGGTCAGAGTCACCTCGTGTGATTCTACATACCATCACAATATTAAACCACTGAACTTTTGTGAAAGTTAAATGAACCATAGACAATAGACTCTCTATTGTCTATGAATGAACTTAATGTAAAATGTGATCTACAAAGGGAGTTTTTAGAATTTGAAAAATCACGTGATAGTTCTACGCATGGATAAAAAAAATGTACAGTTATCTCTCATAATGTATAACTTATTAATATCGTTTAATGAAATTCTGAAAGGAGGTAAACTGGTGCTCTAAATGTATTTACAGATACGGCTAACACATGTATAACAGACGAGGTGGCCGAGTGGTTAAGGCGATGGACTGCTAATCCATTGTGCTCTGCACGCGTGGGTTCGAATCCCATCCTCGTCGCCATATTTTACTGATCTCTCTCGTTTTGAGAGACTGATAGACAAGACATACATACATTACACATATACACACGTGCATGATAAGAGAGAGAGAGAGAGAGAGAGAGAGAAACATATTTTCCAGCCGTCATTATTCAAGGTGAACTTGTAGAACTGAACTTATCAGTAAATGCAGGCATGCTAACAAGTTCTTACTTAAAAATGCGTAACCTTTATTTACATATATTTTTGTGTACACACAGCCGACGTCAATGACCCATCTGCAAACACACCTTGGCACTGTACACACACATACACCTGATGATCCTTTTGGTGAAACGGACCGTAGTATCCATAATGGAATAACATACTCGTCTTCTTTCATTTTCATTTTTACCTCCCGTAAGGGTACGGGAGGTATTAAAAGGGGAAGGTGTGTCTGTGTGTCCGTCCGTCTGTCTGTCTGTCTGTCTGTCTGTCTGTCTGTCTGTCTGTCTGTCTGTCTGTCTGTCTGTGTCATCATTTTCTAAAAATCGGCTGGCTCAATTGTAATGAAATTTGGGATATATAATTTTTAGGGTAATAGCTAGACCTGATTAGGTTTTGAGCCAGATCTGTTAATGTTTAATTAGAGACATTTGCATATTAATGAAATCAACTAATTACGCAATATCTTAAGACTGCATACTTCAATTTCAATATAATTTAGTATATTCGTTCAACATAACAACATACATTTGTCCTATAACATTCGTTGATGTATCTTACAGCGTTAATGAATAATTTGCATAATTAATTATTTTTGGTAATTAGGCTATATCTTAAGAATACATACTTCAAATTCAACATAATTTAGTACATACGTTAACCATAAGAAAACACATACCTCCTATCAAGTTTGTTTATAGTACAGTGTTAATGAATAATTTGCATAATTAATGATTTTCGGTAATTAGGCTATATCTTAAGAATACATACTTCAATTCCAATATAATTCAGTACACACGTTAACCATAACAATCACATATGTCCTGTAAAGCTTGTTGGTGTACCTTTCAGTGTTAATGAATAATTTGCATAATTAATTATTTTTGGTAATTAGGCTATATCTTAAGAATACATACTTCACATACATACTGCACCTGTCCTATGAAGTTTGTTGCTACAACTTTTGCCTTTAATGAGTATTTTGAATAATGAATGATATTTAGTAATTAAGCAGTATCATAGACTCTTACATACATTAACCTATTAGGTTAAAGAAAGCACGCTTGTCCAAAAAACAAAGCCTGTTACCATAGTTTTTTAGTTTAATTTATTTACATATTAATTAGTGATTCCCTTACGGGAGGCATTCAGTTTAAATCTGGTTATGTATGAAATGCTCTCCATGCAGATTGGCCACTCTACTTAGCGAAAGAAGAATGAAACTCTATGTGTGTGTGTGTGTGTGTGTGTGTGTGTGTGTGTGTGTGTGTGTGTGTGTGTGTGTGTGTGTGTGTGTGTGTGTGTATAAAGTGACAAAAGTTGCTTTTCTATCAGTTCAGTACTAAAGTCACAACTTTGTGTTCATGTTATTCTGAAACTTTTGGAAATATCGTAAATGGTGACTTCAAACGGCCATGGTTGAATAAAGTAAACCGTACAGGCCAGTTGAAGGCTACATGCAAGTTAATAAATAAATTATATTAAACAATATGTTGTTGCGGCATATCATGTGCAAAATTATATTTTTTGGCGGATGGGGTACATTATCGTAAGCGCAGACGAGGTGGCCGAGTGGTTAAGGCGATGGACTGCTAATCCATTGTGCTCTGCACGCGTGGGTTCGAATCCCATCCTCGTCGCCATGTTTTGTTGATTTTTATTGCAAAATATTTCGTCAGTGCAAAAGAGAAATTTGTTTAGTTGAACGAAAGTGGTGTTTGTTTCTTGCGTATATTGCCCTCAACCAACCTTGAACAGAAAAGGCTAGCATAACGACGGGGCCGACCAAGATACGCTTCTCAACACGCGGAAAAGTAAAACAAGTACACAAGTTTTAATATTTGTACGTAAAAAAATAACTTAGTTTTTGGACACGTGCCAGATCAGTACATTTTTTTTAAATACGGAGATTGAAACGTCGAGACTCGGCCCACCTTTCCGAATCTGTAAGCTTAAGTAGACATAGTATACACCGCGACACGTGGCATTGTTAGCTCACAACAATACACGGTTGCACTCTGACCTTACCGTACTGCCAAATGTTCAAAGGTCCTTCTGCAGTTGACTCGCTGTGTAAACGGAATGAACCGCTGAACTGAATATTGTAATTTGCATGCGTATTTTAATAGCACAAAGTGTGAATTAAAACCAATATCATATTATGTAAAATGAGCCCCAAACCACCTGCGGACCCTCCCCATATTGCCGTCGTCAAGGCAACAGTTGCCCCCCCCCCACCTCCCCGGAATGTAGTGGAGGGTAATCGTAATTTGTATATTTATGTATTATTTATAATATTATCAATAATGCATTTTCTAAACTCATGAATTTAAAATGAAATACAAAAAACTATAAATGAAACATGTACGACATGTGCGATAATATATTCTATTTGTTACAAAGATCAATACATTCACCATCACTCAGGATTGTACATATCAGGACCGTTTTACTTTTGCACTCCTCAGTTTCCATTACCAATTGGTAACTTTAAAAATACCCGGTTGTCAGAAATTCAAGGCTTTTATAGCATTACAAATGTCATGTTCAAATGTCGACTTATTGATTATGTACCACGCCCTCGTGTGGTGAGATGATGAATTTGACGTCGTAACATATCTACGACATACTAACTGGTACACAGGCACTCGAATCAATGTGTATGATTTAAAAAAAAATATGTATGTAAGTCTTATTTACATACGTATTTTTTTTTTAAAATCATACACATTGATTCGAGTGCCTGTGAACTGGTACATTAGGTGTATGTATAGCTGTGGATACACGTATATAATGTGCTTTGATAATTCCGACACATCTTCGGAGCTGAGTGGGTTGTAGACGTGTCGGAAACCTCGACGCGTATATTTGCAGAGCTAGTATATATTCATATGTTTATAACCGCGAATCTTTGAGCGGTAGGAAGTCTAATTACTAACGTATTATAATTAACATCCATTACAGCCATGAAGGGGGATAAATTGCACTTTCCGGTTTTAATCAAATGGACACTTTTTAGTCCATGTAAAAATGTAGATAAAACAGTCACTAATTGTAATTAAATTACACTTAATTGATATAAGCTTATTCTTTATGAGAGGGTTGTACGTTGTTTTTAATTAACTTATAACAACATACTGTGATGGAGACACAAAATTATAATTAAATTGCATTTTAAATTAAATTTGCAACTTTCAACTTGTAATAACAAATTGAATTGTGGAGATTAACACGACATTGGGCCCTTACTCGCATCAGCCGTCGACCTACGCTTCCAAGTTTTTAAAAAAAAGTATTGAAAGGACCTACTTATACTTCTTCTTTTTTCATGATAGCATTTATGTCTATTTTTGTACGCTTATGAGTGTTGATTTATTTCATTATTGTCGTCGTCCCCTAGTAATTGTAAACAAAACAACTTACTTTGGTAAACGTCACATCCGTGTCAAAGGTCACTGATCGTCATCTGCCCAGCAGCAGCGCAGCGGGCCTGGACTCGATGCGTGTTTTGCGGAGTGCCAACTTATGAGCTGTAACCGACTAAATACGATTGTAGGACACCTACAACGATCGCAGGTAAAGACAAGTAGATGCAGCCTTTAAAATGAATTGCGGTTACAAGGACGAGGTCATCAAGATTCCTGGATCTCGGGCCGGGGTCTTCTGCCATTCCACTTCCGGGTTTTTATATTTGCACCAGGGTCCATAGGTGAAATATTATTAACGAGTATCTGCGCATGTAGTAAAATCTAGTTAGTTATATGCCCCCCCCCCTCGACGTAACCCCGTGTCCCCAGGAACGTCCTCTCTTCGCTCAGAGTGAAAGTTTTGTTGTTATGATTGTTTATTTTGTTATTTTACGTGCACATGTCACGTAGACAGATTTCAGCGTAGTGTTCATGAACACCGTCATTTATAAATCTCTTGGAACTTGATGCAACAGAAACTTAATTCAACTTTATTGTTGAAATTTTAGCTGTAGTTTAAGAGGAGGAATATGTAGAGTAGTAAACGTTTGCAATACAAATTCACAAATGTATCTGCTGGAATACGTTATCGAACCCCCCCCCCCCCCCACACACACACACACACAATTTTTTACGTGGTTCATCATTTACTGCATTTATGATATAAGATAAGATTTGAATTAAATAATCTTACATGTAAAGTCCCATTTCGAATTAGGATTACAAGTTACATGTGAAGACAGACGAGACACATCTCACCATCATCAACAAAATAAGCAGGTTCCTTTATAGATTAGGTTACCAAATCATTTTAATTGAAGTGTTAGTAATCTCAATCAGTGAAATGCCACATTACCCAGAGAAATCATTTCTGTATGAATTAATGTACATATTTTCTTTTTTGGTTGAAATTGTTCAGCCTGGAGATCAGAGCCATCAGCCAAGATTAGAAGTTTGCGATATGGCAGGTCAGCAAAGCCCCCTCACAACCCATGTCCTAGATACAGCAAGTGGAAGACCAGCATCAAATCTAGAAATAAACTTACATTACCAAACATCTGATAGGCAGTGGCAGAAACTATCATCAGGGTGAGTGACATTATATCCTCAAAATAGAAGTATGTTAAAATTATATATAACAGTTATTTATTACATAGATACTGCTGTTAACCCTTTCATTCCTAGAGACGACATTGGAATAAATAGAAACTTGATTGTAAGAACATTTTCTAAAATTTAAGAATATTACTTCATTGGGAAGTAATATTTCTTGAATTCTGATCTAAAATAAAGTTGATCTTTTTCCAAAAATTACAGAGAAACAAGAATTTTTGTTCAAAAATTTTGGCGGGAAAGTTTCTAGTCCTGAAAAGGTTAACTTGCATTGGTGTAAACATACTATTCTTTACACTGCAGTGCTATAACATAAGCATTTTGGCATACTTGTATGCAAGTGAGCACACAAATGTTCATGAAGTCATGTGAAAGCATACCAGTAGTCTCCTTTACCCAGCAGCCTCACTGCTAATACCACACTTCATGGCCAGGCGAGAGACTGGAGTATTGCATGAGTATCTAAGGAACATGGCCACTGTTGAGATCTCAGTGTGACAGCCACTGGTTGGATAAAATGATTCCCAATTTTCATTTTCATCACCTCTGTGTATATTTCACAGAAATCATGGTATAATTTTTTTGGAAATCATCTTGGTTTGAAGATTAAAGTAAAATACTCTTAGCAAGAGTTTCCACAGTGTGACTGTACTACAGAGGTCTTGTTCCAATCACTGATATTGTATCGCCCCAGACTCTCTGTTGGAGATGGCATAAAGTCAGAGAGTCTGGTTAACTGAGACCAGACTAGTGAAAACATTGTTATATTTTTTGCAAAATTTGGCTATTTTAGATAAACATATATGATAAAAAGAGCACCATACGACACTTGAGTGCTGCTTGTGGTACTTCAGGTGTTTGCACTTGTGTTTGTTTGGCATTCTGCTGAACTTTCACTCAGTTCACTTATGAAATATGACTGCAGGGAATGCCACAATCACTTGTGATGCCACACTAACACTCACATGACATGGGGTTCTACACTGTCATGATGTCACTTGTCTTCTTGGAAAGTGAGGGAAAACTCACCAGTTTTGCACTCAACTGTTTCTGTTATCTTGAAAAAATACAACATTTCTCAAAGTGAGTCATACCATAGAATTTATCCTAAGTATTTATATCATGTAGGAAAACAAATCCTGATGGAAGATGTCCTGGCTTGGTGACACAGGAACAGTTTAAACCAGGAATATATAAAATATCATTTGAAACTGGAGCCTATCACAAAGCACAAGGTGTACAAGGTTTTTATCCCTACGTAGCGGTAAGTGATAGCTCTGAGCTTAGTGTATGGCTAGATAGCTAACTAACATGTAATGAATGAAATTAAACTGAAATGCAAATGTGTTTGAGGTCTTTAATTCTTGGTACCTGCAAATAGCATGTTACCTCATGCTAGGGAGTCAAAATAGAACAAGATGGTTAACTTATTCTCAGGCATGCCTATGGTAATGCTGCATGTGTAGCATGTTGAGCCAAAGTCTATGCGTTGACCAAGAAATCGAATGTTCATTATTTTCACAATGAACCTAGGTGGTACAATTCTATATGAGATACTGAGAATTAAAACAAATGCAATGTTGTATTCATTTAAATATGGGGGATAGCTCTGAATTAAGGGAAAAAGATTTCAAGCATTTACGGGAAGGGCAAAATACTTTCAGATTAGACTTGTACATACACTGTATATATTGAGAACAACTCTTCTTTTGTTATATGTAAACTTGTTATAAGCTTACATTTTGTACAAGAATACAGTCTGCTATCCTTAAACTCATACATCAGGTCAGTAAAACATAGTAATAATACCTGAATAGGCAAAACATTACTTGTAAGTAATAAGCACCCTTGGTTGTAGTACAAGAATGTATTATTACCATACAGTTTGCTTTTTCTATAAGAATTCTTACAAATTGAAATCTCTTGTTTATAAATGAAACCATACCCTTTATGATTATAAAATGATGTGTGCTTTACAGTATAGTCATCCACCATAATGCTTTCTCATTCTTGTCGATACCCATTTCTTTTTGTCTTTCTGTCTTGTTTTCTCAGATTGTTTTTGAGATTCATGACCCAAGTCAGCATTACCATGTTCCATTGTTGCTGAGTCCATTTGGATATTCTACATACAGAGGTAGCTAACTAAACCGTCAACTCTCACAGAACAGCAACCAATCAATCAAGTGATTTATACAGCATTGGTAGCCTACAGTAGATGTAAAATTCATCACTGCTTTACAGTTACAGGATGAAGACATTGGCCGATGGACTACTGTTGAGGTACATTCTGCCATCCTTTATCAAAACCAAAGCTTGTATCTGACCGTAAACTTTACCTGTCATGTAATTTTAAGACACAAACTAAAAACAGTAAAATGTCTGATTTAGAATTTCTTTTTTTTACTTCTACATGATACAGCAATACATTTTGTACCTGTAATGCAGCAAATATTTTAGGTATTAAGAAGTTTGTAATCATGATACAAACTGCTATGTCTAATATTGTTATGGATATTAAATATACAAATAAACAATATATTGAATTATTTCAAACATGTGTATGTCTTGGATATGTTAAGTATTACTAAAGTCCATTCCAAGTTGTCATTCCGTGGCTTCGTTTGATACAACCATGCTAAAATCATAAGAAACTGCACATGTTATACTTTAAGAAAGCAAGATTGAATGATTACAGTTTCTTGTGACATTTTGTTTAAATGAAATAAAGAAAAGTGCCACCATACAGACATCAAATAAAGACATCAAAACGCTGGCATCTGCATGTCAACACCTAGTTACAATATTTATTTCATAATAGACAAAATGTAGCAAGATATTTCGATCTTAGTTTGTCATTGGTTTCTGTGTGGTTGTATCAAACAAAGCTGTTGAATGGTAACATGAAATGGGCTGTACTGGGAGAGTTTTGATGGTTCAGGAAATTTTCAAATTTTAGAGTGGCTATGATCCTTTTTGGTGTTATTAAGGTCTGACATGTATTTCCAGCCTAGCAATGTCTGATTCAGTTGACTAAAATCTGTATGTAGACCCTAAACATTTGCTCTATAGACCCTTAGCTGGCTAGATTATAAACCCAAATTTACCACAATGAAAACAATGTTGTCCGAATAGAACATTGTTTGACTGGACGCAGATTTTGATAACCACATTTACAGTATGTGTAAAACCATGGATTTGAGTATCGATATTGGTCCACTATAAAATATTATGGTAATTCACACTACGAAAATGGATCAATGTTAGCAACATCAAATTTTTTTGGAGAATTCTTATGATCTGTGAAGAGAACAAAGATAAGCCTTTTTATATATCCATCATGGCAGCAGTGTTGTCTCTCAAATCACCTCTTTTAAACAATTCTTCACAGTTTTTTTTGTGTCTCGACCTCTTTACACACCTAGTGCACCTTGTCATAATATACAACAAAGAGTATTCCACCTAGCCTACTATTGAGAACTTTTTTATAATAAACAAACCCGCATACCACTGTGTCATGTGGGTTGAACTACTTTTTGAATTTGTAATCATTTTACAAATTGAAATCTGAAGTCTTTTGTAACACATATTATTTTTCACATAACTTTGTGTCACATACAGCTGTTTTTGAAAAAAAATATATTTATTAAACTTTTTGAAATTAGAATACATTGTGATACCTATGTACCCTTTGGATGAAACGAGATGGACCATTGTAATGAAGCTAACCCAAGTGATTTGCTAGAGAAGAAAATAATGTATTCATAGTTGTCAATATCCAAACAGCTGTGTATGATATGTCTTGATATCGATGTTTCCTTGTATCTCCAGGCTTTGTTACATGTAAAGATGATTTGATATGTGTGTGTGTGTGTGTGTATATATATATATATATATATATATATATATATATATATATATATATATATATAACTCGGTGAGTATCAATCTGCTAAGACAGTGCTCTATACCGCAGTATATTTATATTTATATATTATATTATATATATGTGTGTGTGTGTGTGTGTGTGTGTGTATTCCCAAGTGTGTGTATGTATTCCCAGAAATACAAATATCTGTATTAAGACAAGGTGTACTGATAACATTACATGATACCAGGAAAAGGGGATTAGTAGTTGACTAGCAACTAATCGAGTCCATTCGCTATAAACACACACACACACACACTCACACACACACACACACACACACATACACACACACTCACTCACACACACACACACACACACACTAAAACACAATGTCTTGGCTTTTTCAGACTATCCTAAAACACTAAGTTACAATACACAGATATATACAGTCACGATCACATAAATGTTCACTCATGAATGGAGATAAAATGAAAGAGAAAAACTGTCATCTACTGATGATGGAGAATTATTTGTATTTTTTGTTTGAATTCTGACCTGCAGTGAAAATTCCTGATATCTGGTATGCTTTTCCAAAGTTTTGATCCTGCAAACTTTAAAATTGTCCTGACCTGTCCTGTGGGTGTATTGTGCCTTATACTTTGTTTAGTTGAAGTTGTATATGAATAATACACTGGAGAGAAAAAGTAATTAATCAAAATACGCTTGTGAAATACTAGAAGTACATCGTGAACGATGCTATATTGAATATTGCAAATGCATTAAATTCCCTACATACATATATGAGCGTCGGTTCACATAAGTACTAGTTGGCCCCGGGTGTAGGCGTTCCTTGTAACACCAGTGAGGCACGATTGCATCATGCAGCTAACTGGAAGAAAATAAAATGTATTCATGACCCGCTCATCGAATACTAGTATTGGCGAATAAGGGAGAAGTGGGTCGCGTCACACGGCTAAATGCACGCTGATCGCGCCAGACACGCACGTGTTACCAAAGAATTAGTATATGACACCGCGCCGCATCGTTTTATGATACATTTATAAATGATCGAAAAAGCCGCCGCTGTTCACTTCATAAACTAACTTCATACAGCCAGGTAAGCGTATGTGACCACACGTTATATGTTTTAAGTTTTGTGAACACCTAGTAGGTATAAACAGTGTGAGATTGTCGATATTGTTCTCGACATTTGTCCCTGACATTTTGTGTTGTATAATTTGTAGAGTTTCTTCCTTGTCTGTGATTGTAGCCGTTGCAGGTTGTGAGGCCGCGGTACAAACTCAGTCTTGGTTATTTCAAACCCCAGTCGGAGTATACGTAAGTTTACGTCGAGGCAAAGTACAGACACCTGATGAGATGAATTGTTGATATTATTGACAACACGGCCGATAATATGTGGCAAGGTAGAATAACAACACAGACGATTAGACATTTTATAAAAGTGTGTACATCACTACATGTATCACTGGATCGACAGTGTTTATAGTGGTAGCAGGAATTCAAACATCGTATATAGGACGTTTTGAATATTATAAAATGTAAAAAAAATGATCAAAATCGTTAAAATCCCTGCTGTCGGGCAACGTATCAACTGAATTGTTCGAACCACTTTACGTGTTCAGTTATAGAAGTACACCACGCACTCTAATTATGTGTCTCCAATATTGTCCCGCTTGTAGCAATTCCAAGATGATGCAATCTTTATTTTATATTTCGGTCAACTAGAGTTAAGTAGAGTTCATCACACCACGATCTGCGTCGAGTCGCTTGTCATACAATGCAAACTAATATGTATATTGTAATCTTAGGATTTGGTGACACCGCCATCGAGTCACAAATTGTGAGAATGTGTCTGGTCATAGGAATTGTAATGTCATGGGGTCTAAACTGTACATGCAGGTACTAAATACTACTATATGTGCAGTGGCGTAAGCTTTTGATGCAACTCCAAATTATGGTATGACGTCACCAGATGCCAACTAAGCTTAGTTAAGATGTAAACGAGTGAAATATTTTAAGCTTCTGCTATTGGGACACCCGTTGCAGTCACCCTGTCAATCAAATTTCACCCCTGACGGTAAACGTACGCACGTGAGGTGAATTATTTCAGAAGTCAGGGAACATTATGCATTATGAACAGTATTATACTCAAAGGTGTCTGAGAATCAACGAAGAAGCTCAAGGTTAAGCGCTCAAACGTGCATACATGCATGCATGCATGGATGCATGTATGCATGTATGCATGTATGCATGTATGTATGTATGTATGTATGCATGTATGCGTATGTATGTATGCGCATGTATGTATGTATGTATGTATGTATGTATGTATGTATGTATGTATGTATGTATGCGTATGTATGTATGCGCATGTATGTATGTATGTATGTATGTATGTATGTATGTATGTATGTATGTATGTATGTGTGTATGTATGTATGTATGTATGTATGTATGTATGCATGTACGTATACATGTATGTATGTATGTATGTATGTATGTATGTATGTATGTATGTATGTATGTATGTATGTATGTATGTATGTATGTATGTATGTATGTATGTATGTGATATGATATGATATGATATGATATGATATGATATGATATGATATGATATATATTTTATTACCCGATCAAAAATAAGTACAATACAAACGTAAATACAGGAAAAGCAAACTAGATCGGATAACAGGAGTCAGAAAATAGCTATGCTAATCGTGTCTGACTCCTGGCCAAATGGTACAAGTTTAGAGTGCAAATAAATATACAAAAAGCAGCTCTACCGTACCCTTAACCCCCTCCCCTCACCACCCCCATATATATACGAGTGCCATAATGAAAAGAAGTCATATATTACATTAGAACTGTACAATGTTACATTACATACTCTTTTAGTAAATCTTTACATAGTGATGACTTGAATCGCTGCCTTCGTGGTTCATTTCTTGTGCTGTGTTGTATTGAATTCCATGTAACTGCACCCGTGTATGTCATTGACTGTTTACCATAGAATGTTTTCACAGTAGGTACGCATAAAAGGTACGTAGGTACGTATGTATGCATGCATGCATGCATGCATGCAGGCATGTATGTGAAGTGAAACCAAAGTTACTCCACAGTGTGGGACACAGACTGGGAATGATGTTTGGCTTTCAGAAGATCACATGACAAATTATTGTTACAGGACATTTGGCTCCCCATATTAGGAACTGTTAAATTTAGGAAGTGCTGAAGGTCAACGCTTCTGAATTGTATACGTTTGATAAAAGTTTGTTTGACGTCGGCATCCTGATATTCACTACCTTGTATATCTTTCATGTCACGTGAATCCTTTGAACACGTGTCTCTCCAACTGTGTCATTCATATTCTCACCTGTTGATAGACCACAATACTTCATTCATTATTGTTCTGTAAGTCTCCGTGGGGCATTATGTATTCCACATCGTTTCCCTCACGAGGTATAATAATCCATAAATATACGTATTATCTCGAAAGAACGTGTTAGCCTATTCCGATAATTTTTCCCGTCGAAAATGAGATTTGTTCAAAATTGAGATCCTCTTCATCAGTGGTTCACATGTAATACTCTTGAATGGCTAAACACATACTTTAATGGTTTTATTTTATCTGGTAGCGGGGAATTATACAGATTCTAGTTTATATTCTGTCTAGTATCTAGTCTATACTATCTACTAGGCCTTCGGTTTTTTTCATATATTACAATCGACCGAAGGTTGGGCTTTTGTTCGGCAACCTCCGGAGCACAGTCCCGAGGTCTTATTACCATACTACTTAGACTATTGGGTCATCTATCAATCATTATCCTGCAAGCCACATCATTTTTCCACTGACGCGACGAAAAATAATACACTCTTGTAGATCGTTTTATACCGATGCAGCAAAGAGGCTGTGACTTTACAACGACGAGATTAATATAAGCTTACAGATATTCATGCCATAATAATATCCCCGTGAAATTCTACTGGGGTGTATTCACAAACATATGGCATCAGATACGACGAATATTTCATCATTCTCCACTGTCTATCCTTTCATTCAATAAAGTCGTTTCTCTGTATGGTTTCCGCCTATCAAAACTCAGCTCATGAATAAGCTTACTAGCGGCTTATATCTAAAGCACCATAAATAATAACATGTACATATGGGCAGTTCTGAAACACCCCATTTGTATTATAGACCATACGCTAAGTTAGGTCCTCAAATGTTAAACTTTCACGAACTGTATATGTTCCGTATGTCAGTGTCACAACATAGTATATATTACCACGGTGTTGCTGGTCAAAATTAACTACATACTGCATACAGAATCTAAACCGGATACGTTTTGACAAAAATAACTAGGACGTTGCCTATATTGAAAGGTAGGTTTTCGATGTTCATATAGCCACCATACATAGCACCTAGAGATAGCTGACATTGCTGTATTGGATGCTGTATAAGAACCAGATAATAATCATATTTTGCGTTGTTCCACGCTTTTTTTCTTCTAAAAATAGAGAAACGAACTTCAGTATATTTTATATATGAATATCAAAACGGGAAAAAATACTAGTTTGTATCGGAGGAAGGCGACACTTTTTGTACACGTGTAGTGGCCGTATTTGTGTGCGCACGGGTTTCTCTTTTGGTTAATTCACTTTCATTCTAGATGTTTGCTTGAGTACTTGTAAAAGAGCACGTTCTCGATTGATGACTTCCATCAAACTGGCTGAAAACCTCAACAAACAAACACACACACACACACACACACACACACAAACAAACAAACAAACACACACACACACACACACACACACACACATGACATAAAAACAAAATACAACATGACTTGAAAATTACAGGGCATAAATATCAGCGCATTCTCTCAAACCAGAGCTGTTATTTGTTCTGCCTATATACGTGTTGCTGTAAAAGATTCTATGGTTTATATTTATGACAATGATATCAGTGACACTCTATCCTGTCCTAACTACGACAAGTTAAATCTGTTCCGAACCGATTTACTTTGAACTGAATCGAAACCACCCCCTCAGGTGGTTTCGAACCGGTTCAACTAAATCGATTTACAACCGATTTAAGGGCATTTGGAGACAGGAGAACTGAATTCGATTCGAATCGAAACAGGTTCAGAATTTAGGTGGGGACAGGGTTTATATAAAAGTTTGTGAGTATCACAGATGAATTAAAGAACTGGGGACGAAGGAAATGTTACGTTCACGAAGGAAGCAAATATTTATATATAGAGTCACTCAGTAATGCGTTCAGTTCCGATTTTATTATCAATGATTTATTATTTCTCTTACAGAGATCAAGAACATACAGGTTGTATGACGGTCTGCGACGGATGAATTATTCAACACAATAACCGTACAGTTTCAGTTACAACCAACTCAGTACATCGAGTAAGTTGCAGGTTTCACTTCGGAACATCTACTGAACAGATAGACTTTTCTTTTATTTCTGACAGCGTTTGTTACTATGGAAACCTATCACCAGCACCATTTATCTTGGTCCCGTTTGTCTCATTTTGAATTGGAAGTCATCCATTTTTAATCACAATGTCGTCACGTCACATTTACGTCACACCTTTCCGATCTTTTGCTTCGAATTCCGCATCGCTTCTCCCTTGTGCTCCCGTGAATAAGAACATTGAGTGTCCATCCCCCGGGACTTGTATGAAGTCAGTAGGACGAAAGGCAATGTATAAGTCTGTACCTGGTCAACCTCTTTCATGTACAGGTAATTGTACACGTCGATGTACACCAGGGACAGATGTTTGAAACCTTTCCTCGGAGCTAACCCGATAGCACTTATTTAAAAGGTTCAGTTCGAATTAGTTACATTCGATGAGTGTCATCAGTGAACAGTTCACGACATCTGCATACGGAGAAGACGCCCCTTCGTCGGTCACCACAACTCTGTCACGCGGGATTGTTGTAAAAGGCAGTAGATCATAAACAACTTGATATTTTCCAAGGACAAAATATCAAGAACACACCCATTTCACTTCAGTATAGTTGCAAATATTGTAATAACAATTTTAATCAGCGTTTTGTATCAAAGAATATAAATTTGAGATAAAGATGTGTAGATAGAGGAAACGTGGTGTCACCCTTGTGATACATCACCAAACTAAAGATAAACAAAACGCCATGTTCGCCTTGAAGTTTCCACGTGAATATTGCTGTTGTAAGTATTCAATGATGAAGATGAGAAGAGTTCGCTACCATTACGCCGTGGCACTTTTGGTGTTGGTTGCCTGGGCGATAGTGTATGTACTACTCAATAACAGACCGTTGGATTTTGGAGAAGAGAGATCCAGGGCCTTGCCAGTACGCAGTCCGATTTCCACAAACATTGGAAATAGGTAAGGGTAGTCAGTTGTATTTCCCCGCCAAAACCACTAGCAGACGACAGTGTTAAAAAATCACATTGTAATTTTCTCATGTTCTTTTAATAAAGGTTTTCACTTATGCAATATATCTACTTACTTGTGACAGGCAATTGTATAACACTCATTTTGATAACCCATATACGATGACCACGATTCATCAAGCTTATTTTCCAAATAAGTTTGTACAGGTGCATCCAGTTTGTCTTTTTATGGAAACAATTAATTACACACTTGGGAAAGGGTTGGGTGGTTGTTGGTAGTACTAGGCTTATCGTTGTGTGACCACGGGTTTACAGCACCTGTTTTCGAGACGGATGCTATCAACAAAGTGACTGCTACTTGTGTTAAATGTGGCAAATCTATGGGAATGCAAAGAACCAGTTTTACATATTTACAGTGAATGAATAGATTTTATGCAAATATTTGTCTCCGCATTAAATAGCATTGCAACTATATTTAAAACAAATCAAATTAATTTGTTCAATAATACGAGAAGGGTTTTTGAAGAAACGCTGTCGCTGTAAAATATTGAAAATTGATGTTTTGAAAAAAAAATGTTGAATTTGGTAGTACTTTACGATCGTTTTGAAGCTTCGATTGTTCAGTGTATAGTCGTGATGTGATGACGATAATAATGGATACTTTACGTTTTTATACAATATTGATTTGTAATAATCTACCAAATGATTAATGGATATTTGTATAACATATTTATTATGTGTTTACTTTGATACTGTTACATCTAAAATATCGAATTTCAAAATGTCTGTACATGTACATGTACAACAACTGTTGTACAGCTGACAATGTCCATCAACTTCATATATGACGCTTCATGTTCATACTTCGTCAGTAAAATCAACAGGACTCAGTCTGCACGACAAATTTGACAGTTTTCCGCCGAAATGTTGACATTTCTTTTATATTAAAGCTTCTCCCTTTTTTTTTTTTTGCAAAATTGAAACTGGAAATATAGTCCGAATAATAATATCTAGAGAATAGATAAAATCCATTTAAATCGTGTGAATTATCACGCGCTACCTTCGTGGGGGAATGTATGCAGTTTTTTCCTCAACATTGTGTTTAAGAATTCACACACAAATCAAGTAGTACGTAACAGTGTACCAAATGTGACGTCTGTTAACATAGCTCTCGTGCTTCTCTCAAATGAATAGTCGAGAGACAATTTGATTACAGTTGAGTTAAAATCAAGTACGTTTTGAGTGACTGTGTGGATAGACGAAGTCGCGGATAATGTGTAAGCGCTGGCACAGTAACATTTTTTTCGCCTTTTCCTTCAACTTTTGGTTTAGATTTTCATTTTAAGAACTATGAGGAATGAATATCAGGTCAACCTACCCGCTCAATTAAACACAACATAAATGATACTAGTACTACATTCTGAATCATGATATAATCTAAAAATAGACATTAGGAGGTCACCAAATATCACGTCTTTGTTTGTGTGTAGTCATCTATTTAGATGCAATTGTTATAAACTGCAATGAAAACTAACGGTACACGTAAACACAACCGGAAAAACTTCACCATGAGATTCAAAATGCCACAGGTTTGTGGCGTTTCTATGGCAACCACCATTTTCATCTCACCGCCTACGTTACTACTAGCGACAAAGGGATCCACTTCAATTTGAGTATTTAATTGATTCACAGAAGGGTAATAAATGTAAGTGGTCGCTAGTATTGATGTTGAAGCTCATATACTATTCGACAAGGAAATCTGAATCATGCCTTGGTCTTGTCGATTCCATCAAATGGTTGCTACCGGTGTTGCCGTACGTTGTGTGAATTGCTTGTATTGTCAGTGATCGCTATTATCAGTTGAAGGTGATCATATGTATATAGGATGACGTATAAATTCTAAACCCAAACTCAATAAAATGTGACCAAGAAAAATAGACTTGTTTTCAAAATGTGTTTATTTTTTTGTCTTTTGCAGCAACACGTTTTCTAAAAAAATTCCCCAGCAGATAAACACTTCCAACTTTATTTGTGATGATGTTTTGCAATAAGGATTTTCTCAAAGTGCTATATGATGGCTGTCTTAATTGATTGAGAAACAGGCAAAATTAACATTTAGGGCCTAAAACCAACACGAGTGTAACATTGTTTTAGCGCTATTTATAATCTGAAACGTTGCATATTATCGAAAGTTGACGTATAACTTTATACACATTTTGCCCCTTTCGTCTTATTTTAGAGATACGAAAAAGGAGGGAAACCTGTTAGAACCATGTGAAGAGAGCACCAACATCGTTTTCATCAAAGTCCACCAGGCCGGTGGGGGCGTCGTCGCTAACATCCTACAGGTGGGTTATACAAAGTACATGTGCACGTAAATAAGCACAGGGGTACTAGCAGTTTCATGAGTTTCGTAAGGTCTTGTGTCGATATCACGTGACTCACTTTTTCAAATAATGGTTACTGTGCACGTGCGTGTCTCTGTACATGCAATGGTGTCAAGGGAATAATTGAATTTGGTAGTGTTTAGTTATATTTATGCCTTATTGTCAAGATTAACTGCATAGACGAATGATCATATTTGAGTGGACAGCAGTGCATGATTGACGCCGGCCAAACACAAACATGTCATTCTTCACCTTATTTATCAGTCTGTGTGTTTTCTATGTTTCAAGTCGGATTACACATACATGACTTGTATCTCTTTTTCTATCGACAGAGATTTGGCGACCATCGGAATCTAACATTCGTTCTTCCAAAAGATGACAGGACTGATTCAGCGGGATGGCCGTACTGTTTCCATACCAACCACATGCTGCCTAGCTCCAATGGACGCTACAACATCCTCTGTAATCATGCAGTGTACAACAGACGAGAGTTCAATAAAATCATGCCTAAGGACACAAATTACGTCACCATACTACGTCATCCCGAACAACACTTTGAAACACTTTTCAACCACTACCGATTTGCCGAGAAGCTGGGCATTCACTCTCGTGATCCGTTTCGTAGTTTTTTACAGAAGCCGGAGGAGTTTATCAGTCGGTTTGCTTCGAACGAGAACGAGCGATTTCTGTTACACAATCCGATGGCGTATGACCTGGGGTTCGATCCTGAAAACTTTACCAACGAAGAAGCAGTGTTTAGTTTGATCAATGATATCCAGAAAAGTTTTAAACTTGTCATGATTTCCGACTATCTTGACGAATCACTGGTGCTGTTAAAACGACAGATGTGCTGGGAACTAGATGACGTAATCTATTATAAGCCGAGCGATGCGAAGATTCATTCCGAGCATCGATCCGAAGTGTCGAGCGATCTCCGAGAGAAGCTTCAGAAATGGAACTTCGTTGACAACATTCTTTACCGCCATTTCAACAAAACCTTCTGGAAAATGGTTCGTTCTCAAGGGGATGATTTTTATGAAGAAGTCGAACAACTTCGCACCAAAAACAGACAGATTTTCGACTTCTGTATGGCAGAGAAGAGAATTCGCCCTACACTCGGCAGCAACGATCATGTTATAACCAAGCCCGAGACTCTAAAATTGCCATTTGATGCCGGAATATGTACTAAGCTAGATACATCTGTACCCGATTACACAAAGTATCTACGCGCTAAACCTAACCAGTATATTAAATGGGAACTGTAAACTGTTAAACATTGTATTAATATGTGTTCATGCTCTGTGTTCATGCGTGCGTTTTTTGAAAGCATGTACCATAGCTTGTTAGGTAGACATGCAGACGATAACAAGCGAGGAGAACCCCAACACGGAGTAAAAATACAGTGCGCATGACATCATTGGGATGTAAAAGAATCTTCTCCTAAAAGTACATTACCTTGACTTCGAGAAAATATATATATTAAACTCATTACATCATGTTCATTTTCATGATGTGTATAAACATGATTACCTAGGTTACCCTGTAGTCATAGAAACCATGACGACTGATGAACCGGGTGGTCGAAAAGATATCGTCGATTCGAAAAAGCAAGATAGCTGCGAGACCATGAATATAGACAATACATGCATATTTGCGTCAGTAATCATTGCCGTGCAAGAGCTAGAGAGAAGACTTGGATCAGAACTCTTGTTTCGGTTTTCAGGAAATCCACCAATTTAATTTGCGACTCTGACGATGTATTCCGTTTTACCACAAACTGTTCATGTCAGGACTACAGAATAACTGACCTAGACCTGGTGGTCTAAACCCGAAACTACCACGAGCAGTTCGCCATTTTCTCAATCGAACGTTGTAGTTGTCAAAACACGACATCTTCTGTATTTTAGATGGGAGGTGTCTGCATGGCTACGCTTACAATGTATTATATAACAGTTATTGTAATATGGACTGGTTATTTGGTATTCAGAATTTCGAATTTCTTTGAAGAAAGCAACTCTCTGCTCTAAAAGAGGAAAAGCAAAACGTACTCTATTTTTAGCTCGTTTAGCTTTTCGGATGAAACATGCGAATTGCAAATTCAGAGTCTGACAGAGATGGATATTTTCATTTTTCAAAAAAAAATAACACTATATGAATAGGACATAGTTCATAATTAAGTAGCAATTTTATTTTTCAAATTTGTGTTACATGTAAAGTAAATCAAATGTGGTACTGATTGGTTGTTCGGTTTTGATTTTTAACCTATTTCGTTCTGAAGAATTATTCAACTATGCGATCTATATATCAATCAGTGCTTTACAATTTTCATCACGGGAGGGCGCCATCCATCTTGAACAGGTAACTTCAACCATTTTCAACAATTTCGCACGTGATAATGTTCGGCTATGCATGGAATAGACCCTTTGTGCGTAATATTGCATCATAGTGTATTTTTAAGAGTTCATGTATTCAAAGTTCATTATGAGTTACTCAAATGTTTCCCTCGAATTGTTTCAGATTTATACACTGATTAAAAAATGGATTTTTGACTGATAAAACAGCTCTATTATTTATCTGGGAAAATGTAAAAAAAAAAGAAAACCACATAAAAAATCCTTGTCTATAAATAAAATAATGCAAAAATAAAATTCTAATGTGTAAAATGTGTGTTATCTTAACAAACTTTTTACACACTCTTTAGGTTTTGCAATTTTTGAATGCAGACATGGACTTGGTTATGCCGTTCTAAAGTATTTTTTCAAGTAGTAAAAGAAAGCAATGTTGATTGATAAATCCAAAATAAATACCCATTTGTCATCCAGTTTAACATAAGATATATGTAAATAAATATTATGAAACCATGACAACTTATTTGGATTGAATTATTTTATTTTAATCAAATTTGTCCATATCCATCCTCAGTAAACATAACATCCTTTTACAAGTTCTCATTTACTTTCAAAACATCCTGAATTACATTGGTGAAAACCAGAGAAAAAAACTTGAGTAAATTACCCAACATTTCAGTGAACTTGAAAACAGCATTGACACTCTTTCAACAGGTCATCGACCTACAACATACTGATAATATGATGATGTTATGTCATCTAAATTGGAAAATTCTTGGTTTCCAACAATGATAACACAAGTGTTCTACATGAAAAAAAAATCTTAAACTACAGGTACTGTATTACACTGTAGAAGGTCTACACTTATACAACTACAAATGTACCACCAACATTCCACAAGAGTCCTTACTACTGGAGAAAAGGTTAGAGTGGCCAGTTTGGATCTGCAGGTTGCAGCAGGTTGAAGCTCTGTTGCTGCTGTTTGTTTCTGATTGGCAAAAGTCCTCGGGCAAGATTTGAACGATGATTGTGCCCCAATCAATCAAGTTGTACGATTGGGTACCCTGGATAGAGGTTGCTATGCGAATGGTTTAATCCTATGCACTTATCGCAGCACAAGCACATTATAAATACACATTATTACTATTAAAAACTGATATCCAAATACTATTTTGGGGTTCAGAGGAAACTGTAGAATGTTAAAAGACATATTCTTTAGTCTCTGAATTCTCAAGACGGGAGGCTTACAGAAATCATGAGCATTGTATTCAAAGAAAGTAACTAATAATCTGCACATTTCAAAGATGTCCGACACCAGTTTTTCATCACCTTTGCACATTGATGGAGTCTGTCGTAGGCTGTGATGAGATGACTCCTGTGATCTGTCCGATGAATGACTGCAGCATGGCTACTCCATTTAAGTTATGTGAACTAAATAAGAAAAATAAACAAAATATTCTTCTGAATAGCACAATTCCTACAATTTTCACATCCTCAGACGTATGCTGTACAACATGGTACAATTGGTTGAGTTCTATTTCCGTTTCCACTATCGGCAATTATAACTGTATTATAAATTTTAGGCATGTAGTAAATAAAGCGATGACTATTCGATGACAGTGTAAATCCTTTAAAAACTGTGGAGCTGTCAAAATATTGCCAATGGTAACATACAAACAGACACAAAGTAAAACCATCATTTCAACTAGTTGACATATTACTCTGGTAATTGAGCCTTTGGTTTTCTAAGATAGACACAGACTAAAACTATTGTTGCAACATGTTGATACAACTGTGATAAACTATTGAATGGACATTGGTTTAATTGTAGTCTCAGTAGAGAGGCATCACATAATTTTATGGAGAGAGATCTATGAACTTGCTGGCAGTCTCAGACCACTACAAAAGTATATTGGTCTGAGCTGCAGTGTACTCTTTTGGGACTTCCAATGTTTACACTATCTTGATCACAGGGTGATTACAGTTGCGCAACAGAGGAACTGCTATCACCCACTTGTGTGATCTACCACACTGAAAAACAATAGATTTAGTTTGCATCTATCTTAGTAAACCGAAGGCAGGATTACAAGATTCATATCATCAATGAGTATTGATGTAATAGGGAACTTGCAAACCCGCCATGTTGAATGTTGCATCATGGGAAATGTGATAATAAACACTAATCAAATAGTATTGTAAACAATAATGTTACATTGTTTTTAACCACAAATGACCAATTCATAGTTGCCCTGACCATTGTGGGAGGTTTATTTTATCAGTAGCTCCATATTAGGTATTACGATAGCCACTGATAAACCCACAGTCCTTTGCATCTGAGCATGCTCAGTCTGGATTGCAAGTTCCCTATTACACTCACAGAAGGACAGTGTCTCTGATAGTGAGTTGTCCGGCTTTCTAATGACAACACAATTTGTGTCATCATTACAAAGAAAACTCACTACACACATTCAACCTCATTCAGAGTTTACACTATCTTGATTACAAGGAAATGATATCCCCATAACAAGGCACCGCTACCAACCACTTGCGTAATCTATCTTTGTGTTCATCTTATTTGTCCAATAGCCTATTTTCTGCAGTAATATTACATACTGTACCTGACAAGGAACGGCTGTGGTAAACAGAATGAAGTTTTTTCTCTAATAACATCTCTCGTCTGGAAGACACTTCTCAGTAATGCATGTTTAGTAGGTCTGTCTATTTTAGTCATAGCGATCTGTAAAAATAAGATATTACATACTTTGAACATATCAGTCACATAAGCAGAAGTGAAAGGCACATAATCATTTTCACATGCTGCCCCCCCCCATTAATATGGAATAGCCTACCAGTTGAACTTTGTCATTCTGCCAATCTTAAGTTGAAGCACAGGGTGCAGCAACAATATTACTAAAGATCTGATCTGATTTGATGTTTCCATCTGACTTTTCCATGCTTTTTCTTTCCCTGACTAGTCTTTCCCTCAACTGAATATTCTCTATGGCAACATCTCTATGGCAACAACGTTGACCCCCTTTACTCCATTATTGGCATCTCTCTTTATTGACTGAATAAAGACACTGTGTCCTTTCTTCTATTCAATTTCCTGTATCGGAATGAAAAACCTCACACCTTATAATTAGGTATGAATTTCATTCACAGTTTTCCTTCCTACCATCTTATCCTCTGGGAGATTATCACACCAAATAAACATGTATTTGCATACTGATTTGGTCTAATTACATTATACCTAATAATACCTATCAAATCAAATCAAATCAAATCACATCACATCAAATCAAATCAAATCACATCACATCAAATCAAATTACATCACATCACATCACATCAAATCAAATCACATCACATCAAATCAAATCAAATCACATCACATCAAATCAAATCACATCACATCACATCACATCACGTCAAATCAAATCAAATCAAATCATCATTATTAACATTTTCCCTGCCCCCTGTGGTTGAAGTACATTCTCCCACTCTTAATAAATCCTAGAAAGACATTAGGCAGGGGGCATTTTAAGCAACCATACTGCAAATCTTGGCTTTCTTTTTCAGTGCCCTTGCACATATCTGTACACTGAATAGGCCATTGTAGACTGCAAACAGGAAATTGAGAATACAGTGTCCTCGCTCAAATTGGGGGCCTCATCACCTCATAGTACCGTTTCTTAAGAGCTTTGTTCCTTGTATTCAGTAGAAGTGTAAATCAGGGATGTTTTTCATATTGTTCAGATATTGAGGAAAGCAGCACTACTCTATGATTAACCAAGTAACCTATACCATGTATACCCCCAAGGTACACACAGACAGGAAGTAGAGTGCCACCATGGCAAATTTTGGAAAAGTTCATGCACTTTATATAGTTTTTGATTGATTGATTGATTGATTGATTGATTGATTGATTGATTGATTGATTGATAACAGTTATTAAACATGTAAGCAAAACTTTGCAGAAAAAAACAAAAACAAATGAAAGGCTTGCAAATTAGTATTTATAAATTATATATTGCATACAAAATACTGACTGTTAAACTCACCAAATATGGAAGTGAAAACTGCTCCAACATCTCTATGGCAACAAGGTCGATCTCCTTCACTCCAGTATTGGCATCAATCAACAGAATTGTATTCTTCAAACTGCCACAAAATGTACATTCAATAATTAGTAATATTATCATATACAGTATCTACACCAATGTTCTTTTGGGAGATACATTAACATACGCTTTGCTTTAGGACAGAAGTAAATTGTGGTAAAACATTATTGTACACCTTTGAAAATGTTAGTGATGTCAAAACCCCCTCAAAAAACAAGAAAGATGCAAGTGATAATATTGGATGGATGTTGGTTTAATCAAAGTTTCAGTAGGGAGGTTTCTCTGAAAACTATTTTATTTGGAGGTTCATTAACTTGCAGTGCTGTTTTGGGACTTCTAATGTTTACACTATGTTGATCACAGGGTGATTAGAATTGCACAACAGAGGAACTGCTATCACCCACTTGTGTAATCTACCACATTGGAGAACAATAGATCTAGTGTGCACCTATCCTAGTAAACGGAAGGCTGGATTACAAGTGTGGTATTACATTTCATGATTTGACAAGAACAGTTGTATGGCCTCTTTATGTGTACATGACGGTGACAGGGGAATGTGAAATCTGTTTATGAATATGAGCTATTATGTAAAGAGGCAACGACCCTATTCTTATCAAACCATGAAATGTAATACAAGTCTCTGTATTTCCAACATGTTGTGCCAAGTGTTATTAATCTAATTCATTTATTTACTTTCCCTGTTTGTAACAAGTTTCGTTTTTGTAAATGCTTGCCTGTTACTGGGTTTATTAGGTATGGGAATCTATGCCAATTTTATCACCTTTGTTACCAGGGTTCCAAACCTGTAGCTAAAACATTACTTACTTCTTTCTTGTTGCAAGGTAAGCCTCTGTTGACTCAGCAAAGTCCTTGGGTTGTCTGTATCCATAACCTGGCATGTCAACCAGCATTAAGGAGTTACCAACTTGAAAGAAATTGACCATCTTGGTATGACCCTTGTGAATATAGAAAAGGTCAGATGTGAACAGTTTGAATGTCACAAACAAGTACATTCATCAATGTGGTATGACCCTTGTGAATATAGAAATGATCAGATGTCAACAGTTTGAATGTCACAAACAAGACATTCACTAATGTGGTATGAACCACAGTGAATGTAGCAATAGACAATTATGAACAGTTTGAATGTCACAAACAAGTACATTCATCAATTTGGTATGACCCACAGTAAATACAGAAATGGTAAGATGTCAACAGTTTGAATGTCACAAACAAGACATTCACTAATGTGGTATGAACCACAGTGAATGTAGCAATAGACAATTATGAACAGTTTGAATGTCACAAGCAAGTACATTCATCAATTTGGTAATACCCACAGTAAATACAGAAATGGTAAGATGTCAACCGTTCGAATGTCACAAACAAGACATTCACTAATGTGGTATGAACCACAGTGAATGTAGCAATAGACAATTGTGAACAGTTTGAATGTCACAAACAAGTACATTCATCAATTTGGTATGACCCACAGTAAATACAGAAATGGTCAGATGTCAACAGTTTGAATGTCACAAACAAGACATTCACTAATGTGGTATGAACCACAGTGAATGTAGCAATGTATGGCCCTTGGGAATATAGAAATGATCAGATGTGAACAGTTTGAATGTCATAAACAAGACATTCATCAACTTGTTATGACACTAAGAATTATAGAAATACCTGCATGTTTCCAGTTTGAATGTCATAACTTGATAAACAAAAGATTCATCAATGTGGTATGACCCTAAAATTTATAGAAATGGCTGAATAGGAATAGCTTGAATATCATGAAACAAAACCTTTGGAAATAATTATATCAATGGCTAGATGTGAAATGTTTGAATACTGAATATTAAAACTAACACACAAAAAAAGTACAAGTTTAGGCAAAGATATGAATTGCTGCCATTTATGAATGGACAAAAATGTCTTAATGCATCAAAATGGGTTTTGTTGGGATGGGTTGGGTTGGGTTGGGTTGGGTTGGGTTGGGTTGGGTTTTGTTGGGTTGGGTTGGGTTAGGTTTTGTTGGATTGGGTCGGGTTAGGTTTGTTGGGATGGGTTGGGTTGGGTTTTGTTGGGTTGGGTTGGGTTTTGTTCTGATGAGTTGGGATGGGTTGGGTTAGGTTGGGTTGGGTTAGCTTTGTTGGGTTGGGTTGGGTTTGTGGGTTGGGTTTGGTTGGGTTTTGTTGGGTTGGGTTAGGTTTTGTTGGGTTGGGTTAGGTTTGTTGGGTTGGGTTGGGTTTTGTGGGTTGGGTTTTGTTGAGTTGGGTTGGGTAAGGTTGGGTTTTGTTGAGTTGGGTTTGGTAAGGTTGGGTCATGCATGCCATGTCATAATGTTTCAATGTATATTTTTTAATCGCAATGTCAAGTGCAGACCTTCAATCTTTACATATCAAAATTAAGAAGAGAAAAGACTGTACATAAAACTTACAGGAGTTTTTGATGTTTTCACTACCACTTCTGGTGCTTGATTGAATATAGCTTTGATCAATGATGACTTTCCTACATTGCTCCGCCCAACGAAGGCTACCTGAAAAAAAGATATACCAATATAAATATGATATGTCTAACAAAGTAATGATACCTTAACTATACATCTACAGCTACCCATGAAGTGGTTCATAATCACAGCTTCTGTGGTTTTTATCTTAGTCACAAATATCTCCTGATCAGGATCATTATTATACAATGTTACTGTACTTCCACATTTATCCCGATACAGACAAAAAAAATTGAATTAAATTGTTGGTAGGTACCATTGGTTTACCCACTTTTGATTTATTCCAATTAGGATAATTATCTTGCATTATCCGTGATCGGGATAAACGTATAACTTTTTTCAGATAAAATACGATTCAAACATGTGTACTGAAAAATTGCCCTTGACAACCTTTATGTCTGACACTTGGCTATTTTGTGGGTATTTGACAGTAGAATGCATACATACCTGTTTCCATGTTGTGCCAGAGTGCCCAAGGAGCGGCATTTATCCCAAATGGGATAAACATTGATCATCATTGAGGGACATTCCTGTCATATGTCCTTGTATGTATGTATGTATGTATGTATGTATGTATGTATGTATGTGTGTGTGTGTGTGTGTGTGTGTGTGTGTATGTATGTATGTATGTATGTATGTATGTATGTGTGTGTGTATGTGTGTATGTATGTGTGTACGTGTACGTGTGTGTGTATGTATGTATGTATGTATGTATGTATGTATGTATGTATGTATATGTATGTATATGTATATGTACTATATATATATATATATATATATATATTTATATAGTTATATATAATTATTATTGATTGTTTATTATCAGTAATATAAATAAATATGTGGTTAGTAAACAGTCCTGCTAGCAGATGGAATAAGTCGGAACTCAATTATGATAATGACTAACGTCCCTCCTTGGTGTTGAGGGAGAATCGAGTCTCGTTCACCGTTTTCAAAGTAGGAGTACTAGTAGGTATAAAATAACATTATATTAGATTTTATATGCTACAACTCAAGGAAGCTACAAACCTCTGGTAAGTTATGTTGCGGAGCGAATTCTGGCCTTGGTGCTGAAGTTACAAAATCGATTCTGTAATTCCTTTTGGGTACAAACAATTCTTTACCCTCTTTGATTTGATCAGCGTTGGGACTGAAGATAATCTCGTGGTCTTCTAAAATTGGTACTGCAGCTAAAGGTGCGATTGTTTTAACTGGATCGACCTCGCTCTCGAACATTTTCCTGCTTTTGTTACGACGCAACACTCTCCATACTGGGAGCACAGTTCGCGTTGTTGTAGTATCGTATGCATTATTCAGTCCCGAGTAACGCAATAGGGAATGCAATGTTCGAAAGTTTCGCATCATGTACTACCTGTAACGTTTTGTCGATGTCAAAGACACGTTGTTTTGACTGACAACATTGAGTCACGCGACAACAACCTTTCATATAAATATGTACTCTTCTTTTCGAACTAGTGCAAAACTTCAAAATGATCTATCGATAGAATGCGGAATGAAAAAACGGTAATTTCGCTGTGGTTTCATCATCTCAGTCACCGAATGTGTCTGTCCATGGGCGCAGCCATATTGTTTTCGGACAAACGCGAAAGTGAAGCGCCCTCTAACACAATTTTACGCTATTGGAAATTGCTGGTTTTTCGGTAGAACATGTATTTCTTTTTTTTTCTTGTGTTTAGCCACTAACTTCAGTCTTATCGCAATTAACTTCAATCGTATCACATACTCAGGGAAGTGATGAGAGGTCTGTCTTCATTTTTCAACTTTTCTTGACATATTAAAACTTTCTTTTACCTGTTTCTCAGTTTTTCGACTGTCGTGTCCCAACGTCTGCCAATAGTTTCTCCTGTGTTCTAAAATTTCTTTTCACTTTCATATCTTCCCTGCTTAATTCAACCATCCATGGGGTGGAAGGTGCCACCCTTTTTTGTTCAATATATTGCTTTTCTCATTTTGTATTTATTTATTTATTTATTTATTTATTTATTTATTTATTTATTTATTGATCGATTTATTGATCAATCATTGCATCCATGTACTTACCCATCAAACCATTGTTTGTATGGTACGTACATACATACATACATACATACATACATACATACATACATACATACATACATACATACATACATACATACATACATACATACATACACATCAACAAAAGGAGAGTAAGAGATTACATATATGCACTTAGCACAAACATCATGACATAAATATTTTTTTTACTCATATCTATTTAAAAATGAACAATGACACACAACCACCATTTTTATGTTGTATTTATTCAAATGAAACCTGAAAAGATAATATTCAACCCGTTACATCATGCTGACGATTGTCTTTATTCAAATGAAGCCTCATAGTTATTTTCATATAAGTGAAAAGAATTTTAAAAAAAGCCTATTTCAAAAATTGTTCAAATGTTACATCGTCGTCACGTAAGCAGACGAGGTGGCCGAGTGGTTAAGGCGATGGACTGCTAATCCATTGTGCTCTGCACGCGTGGGTTCGAATCCCATCCTCGTCGCCATATTTTTTTGTTATGACTCCTATATTTATATGCCAATTTTTTGAGTGGTATTATCGTAGTGGTGCATGTAGTGTGTGCTAGATTGTGTGAATAGGCACAAAGATGCATACAATTTGCATAATTAATGAGATTTATCAATTATAGATACTTCTTTATAGCTGCTCATGATGTCATCTAATGTGATATGTATATTGAAGATATGAAACCCAGCAGTGTGAACATGTCCCTTTGATATAACAGGTAGAATTTGCATATGAATGACCAATTTGCATAATTAATGAGATTTACCAATTATAGATACTTCTTTAAAGCTGCTCATGATGTCATCTAATGTGATATGTATATTGAAAATATGAAACCCAGCAGTGTGAACATGTCCCTTTGATATAACAGGTAGAATTTGCATATGAATGACCAATTTGCATAATTAATGAGATTGGCCGATTATAGATACTTCTGTATAGCTGCTCAGGAAGTCATCTAATGTGATATGTATATCGAAAATATGAAACCCAGTAATATCAACATGTCCCTTTGATATGACAGGTATAATTTACCCATGAATGACTAATTTGCATAATTCATGACATTTACTGATTAATGGATATATTTTCCATTATTGTTTGAAAATATCATGAAACACTGTAGATACATTGATGATGATTTCTTAATATGAAATCATCGCTTTAATTCAAATGCAAGCTACTGACTGGATGTTCCATCTCTGTTTTGTTCTTATTACTAATTTGCATATTTAATGACATTTACAGATTTTTGGCATTGTATGACGTGAATTTTTCCTCGTGTGTACGCCGAGCTGAACGTGAGCATTCTGCTCACGACTTTCTCTTAAGAACGCATGCGTGGAGATGACGTAAGTCCAACATATTTGCCCCAGTCTAAAGCACAGGTGAGTAAACTTCTACGTCAACAACTACGGTATTTTCATGATTTTAGAAGAATGCTTATTATCTTTAATTTTATTCAAACAAAATATTCTCTGCCTCTGTCTCCATCATTACTCATACAAAGACAACCACAGCCCCTTGCGCTTCAAAATATTTTGAAGACCCCCCCCCCCCCTCATTTTTTCATGCCATCCCCCTGGTATCTCCTCTGACCGCAGCCTTATTACTTTTAAATTGTCGCGGTCACAGTAAACTGATGATAAAAAACCAACCTTCCAAATATCCAGAATACCCACAGGGGACCCAGGAACCGTGTGACAAAACAAAACAAAACAAAACAAAACAAAACCCCCACGAGTATCTGTTTATTTGCTGGTTTATTTTATTATTTTATTTGTCCCTATACTTGTCGTTCGTTTGCTTGTTCATTTTTCATTTATTTGATAGTTGTTTTGTTTTGTTTTGTTTTGTTTTGTTTTGTTTTGTTTTGTTGTCACACAAAGGCAAGTAATAGTTTTGACATGTTACTCAGCATGTATATCACTTAGTTCTGTCTTTGATTTTCTAGTCGGTTTGGTCACATCAGAGATGTACCCCAATTAATATACCCCCTCCCCCAGTCCCCCCTCCATGTTTAAAACAAATGACAGATGTTCCCATTCACTCCAACACACTAGTACTGCCGGCTTGGGTTTACAGCTTGTAATAACGACACAACATCGAAACTTATATAGCCGCCGCTGATCAAGCATCAAGCGTAACCATTAGAATAAAAAGCGCTGGTATTTCTCTTATCGTGAGAAGTTTCGATTTTTTCACTAAAATAGTTCTTCTTTTGTTTTTCAAATATCCTCATCGCTTGCTCATAAATTCTGACGTCATAATACAGTGCTTCACGCACTCTATAATCAGCGTGAAGTTTTTGCCGCCGTTCTTCTCTCTCTTTTTCTGGCGTCCTCTCCATATTGATATTCGTTGAATCTCTTTTACAAATACTACTAAACGAAATACCATATGCGCGGTCTAACATTTTGAGTGTTAGGTCGTATTCTGCAGTCGTCCCTATGATCATAAACCAATTTTCTAAATTATCATTGATGTAAGATAAAAGCTGATCTTTTGATGTTTTACTTAAATGGTATTCCATGTACGCTTTATGTTTATACCAACACGGTTTACGCATTGACCAATCTATCGAATCGTGATTTCCAACCGACCGTAGTTCTTCGCCTGTTGCCGGAAGGTTACATATTTCCACGTTGTACAGCAACTGGGAAAACAAATGACTTCCCGTATGGAGGGCGAATTCCTCAATTGAAATATTTTGTACATTCCATAGGTTACATATTGGATCCATGGAATGAACTGCGATGCAGTACTCATAGGCAGATACAATACGGTCGTACGGTTCACGCAGTATTGTAAAATATGAACAAAGTTCCCCATTCATTTTAGTATCACACACTCCGAAAGCAGCGTCTCCATAATATAGCAATACATCATTTGGTGTGTGTCCATCTACAGCTATCTTCTTGTAGAAATTAACGACGGATCCATCCCAGATCAAACGAGGGTGTTCCATTGAGAAGGTTCTGGCCACTTTGTCCATGCATCGACGCATCGTCATCCCCGCACACTTCTGGTGATGAAGAAATGAAATTGCAACCGCCTTATCGCTGAGGGCGCTCCTTTCTTCAGTTGACAATTTAGTGAAGAAGTTCGGGATGAAGTTTTCCCGTGGTACGACGGGATAACCAACATTCGGAATACGACCACTCTGATATGCATACTTCGAGAATAGAGTTGCGTTCTTCAGTTGAATACGACCGATGGGAGGGACTATCCTGTGGAACAGAAGACAAATGAATATGTCAAAGGGGTTTTCATAAACAGTGAGGTTAGTTCAAAATTAAAAAATAGGTAGTGTAGGTAGTATTTTGCCTTTACTCAGCAAAATTGTTGAAAAAATGGTTAATAATCAAATTTTAAACTTCTGTGAGAAAAACAACACATTTCACAAACACCAATATGGTTTTTCGGAAGCAACATGGCACGAAACTGTCTTTGATCAGCCTCACCTAACATCTTCTTGAAGAAATTGATAAGGGAAATCCAACACCTGGGTTATTCATTGATTTTTCGAAAGCGTTTGACACCATAAATCATGATATTCTAATATCGAAATTAGAATATTATTGAATACGAGGTTCGCCCCTTCAATGGCTAAAAGATTATCTCACTTTCAGGTATCAGTTTGTAGGTATAAATGGTGTTAATATCTCCAAACGGGCAATTACTTGTGGTGTTCCCCAAGGCTCAATTCTAGGACCTACACTTTTTCTTGTATATATTAATGATATACCATTATCTTCCGATTTATTTGAGTTTAGATTGTATGCCGGTGATTCAAATTTATTCCATACTTTTACTGATAGAAGTAATGTTATTGATATGACATCAGTGTGCTATGAATTAACAAATATCACAAATTGGTGTGATGCGAATAAGCTAACGATAAATCTAGCTAAAACGAATTACTTTATTCTGAAAAGCAAAAGGAAAACAGTGGATAACATTGGATCTATGCGCATAAAAGACACAATACTACAAGAAACTGATACCGCATCATTTGTTGGAGTGTCAATTGATCAGTGTATGTCCTGAAAGCCACTGCAGTAAATTCTAAACTTACAGGCATATTCCTACATATTCGCAAAGTTGTGCCTCAACATATACTTATCATGCTTTATAACTCCACTGTTCTCCCACACATCACCTATGGACTGGAAGTATGGGGCGGTACGTACCCAACTTACCTTGATGAATTATTTATTGTACAAAAACGATTAATTCGTATTATGACTTTTAGCAAATGGAATGTACCTTCAGAACCATTATTTCAAAAGCTCGGTATTCTAAACATTTTTCAACAACACAGCCTACAATTAGCGATGTTTGTCTATGATGTTTTACATACAAGACTACCAAGCATCTTCCACGATTACTTCACTCCAATTAGCCATTCTTATTCAACACGGCAAAGCAGGAGAAGCGATTTGAATATTCCAAGAACAAAACATAGGTCGGGCCAATTCAACATAAAATATACAGGTGCGAAACTATGGAATAAAATACCAGTGCATATTAGGACTATACAATGCAGGTCAGAGTTTAAGCGGGAATTTAAAAATGTCTACAGTCTGGTTGTTTCGGGATCTAGAGCTCATGTTTAATCTATTTTGTAATTTCAGTGTATTTCCATGTATCATCTACCACGTTTAATTATTCTTGATTGAAACAGGGCAACATTAATGATGAGTGTCATATGTTTTGTGAGAGGAGGACTCGATTAGTTGTGTAACAACTACTTCCACACCCTTTTCCCGAATAACACGTTTATTGTATATAGATAAGGATATTTTGTTCTGTTCTGTTCTGTAATCAAATTTTGTACGTGGGAATAAATTAATTATTATTATCTCAGACCACTAAAAAGATTCGTTAGTGGTCGGAGATAGTATGCACCAAAGATAGATGCGTTATTTTGACACGCTTGACTTTGGTAGATGAGGGCGTGTTTGGTTTGGCTTTATCATGAATACGTCACTGTAATTCATTTCACTTTAATTGAACATTTATGAATAATTTCCAACTGACACTTGAATGTTGAATTTCTTTGCAATATGTAAGATATTGTCTTAATCGTAGATTCCGATGCAATGCTCACCTCTTTACAATGGGTTCACCGTGGTTTTCCACGGCTGTATTTGGTTCAGACACTTGGAGGAAGAGTTGAACAGTTTGCAACAGCATTAATATGAATGCTGCGAGGCATGATAAATATGTCCGTCTTCTGGTCCATTTCATCAACATTGTATTCGCGGTCTGTTGAATGAGAAGGATGACCGGTGTTAGAAACTTAAGAAGTTACACACGTCAGGTTGAGTTTATAAGCATTTGAGGAGGGTGAATACATTTACAAAAAAAAACCTCAATTAAACTATTCCAGTTTAAGGTTGTTTCGATGACCTTCGATGGTGTTTAAACGTCTGCCATCAGTAAATTATGTTATCAAATCGTGTATATGTATAGCCTGAATACCTGGCGTTATGTCTGCAAAACTTCAGAATCCTACCGCCACAAAGAGCTTGATCGTGATCGTAATCTTATCTGCCTCATATTTGCCGCTAAGCTGTGAAATAATCTATCTACAAGCATCCTGTTGGTCAATGTGCATTGATTCCTGAGTGAGTACTACTAGCCAAGTGAGTGTGATTCCCTGTATGAAGTGCACGTGTTTGGTAACAGTGTAGTGACAATACGTCAATGCACTTTCCTGTTGTGCTGGAGGAAGCTTTCTCACGATATATTCTATTCTATTATACTAGTGTCACAGCTGTTTGAGGTCGATCAGACATTTCTATATTTCCACAAGTCGGTTAGCTATCAAATTATTATGTACCGGGTATGTAACACAAACATTCAACAACTATTAACCGTCCAATTGCAATCTGCAACTCACTTCACACAGTCCATTTAGTAACCTGGGACAACCATCCACTTATACACCATACTCCGCATTGTCCGTTATGCAGGACAACCGTCCAATCTAAAGCACACTTCATATTGTCCGTTTAGCAGGACAGCCGTCAGATCTACAGCACACTTCATATTGTAAATTTAGAAAGACAACCGTGAAATCAACACTAAACTCACTCCTTCAGGTGACACAAAGGTGAACCAGTAAAGTGGTGAGTTATCACACAACACGATTTAAAGTATTAATATGATACGTCACGTCACGACACGACACGACACGACACGGCAGCTTTTAATACCTAGATACAAAACAGTTGAGCTGAAATTAATTTGTTCACAAGCAGCGACGTTGCCTCGATTGGAGATTTGTATTCTCCATACACTGACACTCTCGCTTGATATACTATACGTACTGGCAGCATCAAGCAAGATGGAGTAAAGTACAACCAGTAATACCGTAGCCTGAAGGGGGGCAGGGGGCAGTTGCCTCCCCCTCCCCTGAGATTTTGGAAAAAACAAGGAAAAAAGCGACTTTTTGAATACATAGCGATGTTATTAAAATCGTTATTTAAGTGACGATTCCTAGCATGCGCGATTTAAATTGATGGTTCACTAAAGTCAAAAGTGACTGTACACTGACTCCTCGCTAATATGTATCTTATATCTCTATTGTACGCTGGCTTAACTTTGAATAAAAATGTGTCCAGTTAAAAATTGTAACTTTAAAAATTCTTTGTGCGGGAAGTACAAAAGAAGTTCACATGCACTGTGCATTTTCCACGAGTAACAGGAGTCTTGAAAGTCTCCTTCATTTGAAGATAGCAAGTCGCAATAATGTCAGAGAGTGAAACTCCAAAAAAGACGGTAAAAGTCGTTCAACGCGAGGTCGCCTGTTGCATGCAGTGACTCCGAAGATGCACTCGACCTCATTTACAACTTGTTCCTTATATTAAAACATTTACTGATAAAACGGTAGACCTCTTTTTGGAATATTTGGTGGCCCTGAAAAACTATTAAACTAGGTACGCAATTTAAGATCCACTCTTTAAAGAATCTGATCCACTTTCAATAATTGTGTTCGACATTGTCTTTGGTTAAAATGTTGTGTGATATAATTATCTCATTGCACTGACACGAGCGTTATTACGCAATTCATTTTGAAGCGACAATTTGCTATGGAAAGAATGGCCCTGAATTTCTAAACAGAGCTGTACCTCGACATTAAAATCCAAACTTCAACTATTTCCATTATAATGATAATGACAAGGAGAATTCACTGAGTTCACCTTGGGTTCCAACATAAAGGAGGGCCATAAAAGTGTTGGGAGTAGGGTAAAGAAAATGATTATTTTGTTATACATGTGTTACTTATTTGAGAAAGCACCATCCAATTTTTTTTAATTTAAAAGTTTGGTTGTTTTTTTTACTTTGAATGTGATATCTTTTCGGCAACTACTTTGACAGATGTGACATTAGGCCAGGAAAAATGAAAAAGCTGTTCAACCTACCCATATATATTTTTTTGGTGATGGGCAATATATCCTCATGCGGGCTTCGCATTTGTTTCAAAATTAAGGATATTTCTTTATATTTTCTGAATAGTACAGTAACAATATACATTTGAGTATATTCCAAATTATATAATATCTTATACAGTGGTTTACTTGGCTCTGCTGATGCATACAAGCATGAATTGAGATTAAATTAAGCTGTTGCATATCCAATGTGCACTAAATAGAATTGAGCAAAAGTTTACGACCATGGAAGTGGGCAGAACAGTCATAGGGCCATCAAAGTCTGAAAGTCTTGAAATGTTTTGCTCTTTATTTGGGATTCTTTGGAACCAAATTAAACATCAGGAGAAGTCATTTACCAAGTGCACATCCGCAAAATATCTTTCAGCTTTGCCACAACAAAATACACTTCCAGATAATATGTAATGTATAGCATAATTGTTTCAATTCTGGTATTTTATTACAATATTCACGCATTGTAAGACTTTAAATTATGTCAATGGTTTGATATTTTATGCCTCTAAATGGCCTCCTACACTATCTTATTTTCATTTTTTTTTCACCTTTGGAGTTGTCTCTCCAATCAGTAGTAATCAAGGTGATAATTGTCTTTCTCCCAAAACAAGATGGATGGTGTCTGGCTAAGTACCTCCCTCGATAGGTTAGAGCTAATTAGAGACATCTTCGTATGCGTGTGAAATCCACATCCTGTGGAAAGTAATCTCATTCGGAGTATTATTGTTGTTGGCTATCACCGTTATTTTAATGTATCATATTGTACAACATAATTTTATATCTCCACTTTAGTGTAGTGACAGAAGGGGTGGCTAAAATATTGCTTGAGTTTCATTTGGCGAGGCTTAACATTTTTTTAGAAGAGAGGGTGAGAGGAGCTACAACATTTATTTAACCTGCTATGCAGACAAATTGCAAGAGATAGTATCAAGATGACTGAATAAGTTCTATCTAAACTCGACCTGAAATATTTTGCTATCATTATATATGGTTTGTTTTATCCTTGTTAAGCATTGTGGAAAAAGAAATTCTACCTACCTACCAACCTACCCAATGTGTTGGGTTAGGTTGCCCGTTGACCAGCTTTTTTATTTTTTCTAGCCTTACATATGATATTTGATTGCGTATGCTAAAATATATATAATTTAAATTGTATGCAATTTTATGTAAATTAGCCACGTTTCTATATTTTAAATGCATGATTGCACCAAGACAAAGTTCGCCCCGCTGGTAATTTGGTCAGGTACGGCCCTGTATCATCATTCACATTCGTAACGTTATATTCTATGTATCCATCCATACAAACAAGATTGCATGTCCCTATGTACTCGTATATAATTTCCTGTTTTCGATACCGTGTGGTGAGAGTGGTATGACCGTTTCACATTCTACATTAGGTCACTTGACATTCAAATCTCTCAACGTATCTGCTTTGCATGGAAAGGTTGGATGCAGTGTAAATCACTGTCATAACATCACCATAACAACCCTCTATAGTTATCAACATAGCTGAGAAAAAAAGCATGTTTTTCCTCAGATTCATGTATTTTTGCATAATTATATCCTGGGCATTCAGAAATAATCTGATGAAAATAGTATTAAAAGTCGAAATATTTTTGTTTGCTTCAACATTTTAGATTATTTAATAATCTTCAGATTCAATGAAAATATCAATACAAACACTTGAAACCCCTTTCCCAGTTTAATACATCAAAGCAAGGAGGTGAGCACTGAAAATACACATCATCTGTAAGCTTTATTGCAAAGATATACAGTCACAATGGTCTGCTCACTTCACACCTTTCACGCATGTATACGATTTGGAGCAGATGGTGCGTCTGTCAATCTCGATTGAAACAAGAATGTATACACTTTACCCAGGGACGAAGTAGGGCAATAATACTGTATCACTTCACTTTATTAAAGTTGTTCAACTGTTATGATGCGTACCATGAAGTATGTAAACATTCTGATGCGTAATAGCAATGTTATGCAGGTTTTAATTTCGTTTATTATTTGCCGTGGAAATGGGTGTACATATCCCGGGTATGTAAGGGATTACGAAACCCAAGTGCAGTTGAGGATGGCAAGCTTTCCTGGCATTTGACCAACGTTTTTGACAACTAACTTTCACTGGGACTTGAAAAAAATCACAGATGTTGAGCTAAATTTCTTGCATAAATCATGAAATTGTAAGACTACCCTTACAGAAGGCATTCAGTTTAAATCTGGTGAAACATGTATTCATCATTTTGATGTACAACAGTTTCATAACCACTTAATAGTTATATTTACAACAAAGTGCAGCGTTTACTCACGAATTTGGGGAGGGTCGTCGACTCGTCATATAAATCTATCTATCTGAGTACTGAGTGCTGCTATCACAATTCTGGCATGAAAACATGAATATCTAAGCTAATTCATAGTTATCATATGTTTGAGTGAAATTTGCTACAAGTATGCTAATTGAATCAATAATTGTAATATTGAGATAAAACTCGATGTATAACAATTAGTCCAATTAGAATATTTTGCCAATCTCTGGTGAATTTGTATATCTCATTAGGATCTGCCCATAATAAGAATTGTAACCTTTTAAACATATTTCATCATTGTTTGGTTACAATCTATGCATATTCAACAGACTAATTTGCATTTTGAATGATTTTGTTGTATTTTTCAAGAAGAACCCTGCTTGCAAGAACACGCATCAGATAGAAGAACATACAAGTGGAATAGTTACAGGGGTCTGTTTTTCTTTGTCTTCATTTCGTGCTTTTTTTGTGATCAGTATGTCTATTTTGAAATATGAAACTTTATTTTGAAAACAGAGAATGATAACTGTGGGAGAAATTTCAGTTTCAATTTTGCCTCAGTTGGTCGCAGTGCAGTAAACAAATATACTATTACTTTGATTTTGGTTCAATGTTCACAAGACCATGAAGGATGAAGTGTCAAAAAAGCTCACGCATGCTGCTTTTGGATTATGACGAAGTTATATACACGAATGTACTGTCCATCATGATATACAATGACTTTCTCAATACCGTGCAGTTTTTCTGCATCATACAACCACGCAGAAACTAATAAGAAACTAGATGTGCTAAACTTTTAGATTTCAAGATTGAATGTGTACAGTTTCTTGTTACATTTTGTCTAAAGTGAAATAAACTACACATGCCACCACACAGACATAAAATGAACACTACAAAGGACATTTTACGCGCCCTACATCGGGTGTTTGATACTAAAGAAAAACATTGGTGTTTGATACTAAAGAAAAACATTGGTGTTTGATACTAAAGAAAAACATATATATATATATATATATATATATATATATATATATATATATATATATATATATATATATATATATATATATATATATATATACATACCTACCTACCTACCTACCTACATGCATACATACATGCATGCATGCAGGCAGGCAGGCAGGCAGGCAGGCACACACTCACACACACACACACACACACATACATACATACATACATACATACATACATACATACATACATACATACATACATACATACATGCATACATACATACAATGTATACATATTGGCGACTCATTAGCAGGGACCCTTTGTTGATGGGATCTTTAGGTTAAAGGGTTAAAGGTTTACTGAGTTGGCTTCTCACCTGCCAGGAGGAAAGTAATGTACACATCAGAAGATTTATGGAATCTAACACTAGAAACATTAGCTCAGCTTGACAGGCACTCTGACTACATTCCAAGGAACGTGGTTTAAATTCCTACACGTGTCTAATATATATATATATATATATATATATATATATATATATATATATATATATATATATATATATATATATATATATATATATATATATATATATATATATGGAGGGTAGAAGAAAATCAAGTAGGGTTTTTCGTCTCCACAAGCCTGTTTCGTGAGTAAATCACTCGTCAGTTCTCCTGACGAGTGATTTACTCACGAAACAGGCTTCCTGACGAGTGATTTACTCACGAAACAGGCTTGTAGGGATGAAAAACCCTACTTGATTTTCTTCTACCCTCAACATATACTCCGCTCTGTGTGCAGACGTATTGAGCACTGTGCTACGGATAAATCTTACCACTGACTTCCTACACACACACACACACACACACACCACCTGTTGGTGGTGGTGGTGGTGGTGGTGGTGGTGGTGGTGGTGGGGGGGGTATACCGGTAACCTGATGATGTTCTGTTAACAGGGCGAAAGCTTGTCAGACAGAACTATTAGTAAACGTTTTAATTTCAAGGTATACGACATGATGTGACTGTTTTTTTCAATCATTTTTGTTAAACAGAATATTTCATCAATAATGTTACAATTTTGTAACAGTCTATCCCTGTATATTGTACACGTAACAGGTGTAAAACTAATATAGTACATTGTTTGAATACATTGCACTACATATGTCCTGTTACCGTGGTAACCAATTCAATAAATGACTAACAATAGTTCGTATGCTCGCACGAACTCATTACATGGTAGTGGCAATATTTCAAACGGGGTCTTTGCAAATTTCGTAGTCTATGTTTTTCATTGCCTTGGTGTGACCATCTTACGTCCATTTGTTAACAAAGGCCTAGTCATTTAAATGATGCATGTATTTACATCCGAGTATAAATCATCATACAAAGTATTAAAATAGGTAAAGAGTTATTAGTTGTATTTTATGTATTATTCAATTGCTACCTAATAAATGTGATTAATAATGTTTCTAGCAGTTCTTTTTCATTTGCACGTATACTGTATGTTGACGAATAAGTAAAATATGTCATTTTACCTTCCGTATAAGGGAAGTCTATGCTGTCTGTCTGTCTGTCTGTCTGTCTATGTACAATGTATGTATGTATGTATGTATGTATGTATGTATGTATGTATGTATGTATGCATGTATGTATGTATGTGTGTGTATGTGTGTATGTATGTATGTGTATAGTGTGTATGTTTGTATGTATGTATGTATGTATGTATGTATGTATGTATGTATGTATATATGTATGTATGTATGTATGTATGTATGTATGTATGTATGTATGCGTGTGTGCGTGTATGCATGTATGTATGTATGTATGTATGTATGTATGTATGTATGTATGTATGTATGTATGTATGTATGTATGTATGTATGTATGTATGTATGTATGCATGTATGTATGTATGTCATAGAAAAGCTTTTGATTTAGGCCGGTCTGAGTGACATTTGCTCCTTAAAAGCCACAGAAATAAAAACAAATTTGCGGATAATTCTCCTGTCTCGTGACCTTATACATCAGTTCAATTTATTATAGATGTCATACTGAATATAGAGCATTCTTAATGGTGAACAAATTTGTATTTCACTTCAACTCTGTGAGTCAAACAGATGGTGGCGTAGAGACGAAAGGATATTAAAAATGAGTAAAGCTCACAACGGGAACAGTGTCTGAGACACAGGAATGTACAAAGATAAATTGTTTTTTGAAATTATGGGCATGGCGTTCTTCTATACAACAAGAATGTAGACTTGATCACACATACAGGAGTTTAAATGTTTCATTTGCCAACAACGCACTTTACTCCATATTGTACAATGTACTACGATTTGTTACTTAATGAATAGCTACGCACCACGCAGTATCCCTAGCCGTACATTCCATCTCCTACAATTACATACACAGTTATTCATAGACTACGGACTCGTTACATCAGTATCAATATCCCTACCAATTAAGACCTTTTACGTGTAGTAAGTTCTGAGTTCATCACATATTCCAGAAGGTGGTGGGTGGGTATTTTATGCCTGATTTCGTTCAGGGGGGGAGATACTAAAGAGTCCATTGAATATTCCCTCATAACACCCAAATTAAAGCTTAATAACTGGTAGTGTTTTTCCTCATAACTTTAATTTGAAAGTACCGGGATGGATCAATCATGATCATGTCAAGGCATGTGATGCCAGGTTCTCGCACTGCTATCTTATCAGTAGAGGCTATAACACATGATCAGTAAGGTATATCGATATAACACATGATCATTATTTTTCAAGACCAACATTTTCTTTAGCTCTGTCAGACAGCTAAACATGAAATTCTAATCCTCGAGTGAGCTGGGCATTTAAATGAACTATGTGTACTTACGTATCAGGGGACTACTTCCTAAGAACACATGTTCAATGACACATGAATATATGGAGTTCCTGCCACACGAAATCCTGTCATAATATTGACTGCTGGACTGACACGAACTTGGTTTTCCGCAGAGTCTGTACGTGCTGAGTGCGATGATGATAGAGTTTGGCTGTTATCGCTTGATTCAGTCTTCGAATAATCTCCAAGATGCATATATATGTATATCATATTATCAAACGTGAGTTCAGAAAGAGAGGTCAGAATGAAGCGCAAAACTTGATACACGACTCCCTCGATTTGCAACTTACTACAGGTTCGTGATTGCCAGACGACCTAGTCGTTACATCTAGCGAGACACTACCCACTAGATTGGAATGAGGCTAGACTCGTGTAAAGGGATTATTGGACACTCGGTATGTGTCTGAGCTGTATAGTTTACATTTTTTAGCTTAGAACACTCTAAGGGGTATACCATTTTATTTGGGGGGGGGAGGATTTTCGAGAAAACTATTTGTCGCCAATCAAAAGCAGTAAACAAAATTTGCTGACCAAATCAAAACAGAAAAAAACATTATGTTTTCAGTGTACAGGTATGAGCTAGATCAAAAATTGTTGTGCTGTAAATTCAGAAACTAACTACAAATTTCAAATACCCCTTTACATGCCGCCCTGGATGCCGCCCTAAACTTTTAAAAATTCTTGTCAAAGGTTTATACTAACTGTTGGCAAGTGCAGCAATGAAACGATACCATCAAATCTAATTACTAAGAATACTGACCTGACTTGAGTACCTAGAGTGATTCCTGTAATTATTCATAAATGATAAAATTATTTAAATGGTATGGCTTGCAACAATATACTTTGTATTAATTTTCTGATTTATAATTTCAATTAATAAAAAAACAAACTTTATTTGTCCAATAAAAACTTGGAAATGTGACTTGGTTTACACAGCCTCCCCAAATATTACAACATAATAAATACAATACTAAGACAAGTGGGAAATCCACTGCACCATTCCGATTAAAATACAGATTTAGCAATGCAAAATATAAAAAGTATACACAAAATTCCAACAAAACACGTACAATATCACATTACACACATGTCGTATAAACAACAGCCAGGTCTACATAGTAGACGATTGATTGAGCATTCTGATAGCTGAAGGCACAAACGTGTTTCGAAATCTGTTTGTGCAACATCTGTGACCAGGAAAGGTATTGTTATCACGTTGAGATGTTAAAATAACACCAGATAGCGCGCGCACTCTTTCAGTCCTTAAATTTCAAAACTTTCTGTACACACTCCTTACACTGCTCCCTTGTATTTTGATTCAAATGTTAACTACATGTAGTATTGTTGCCACCTGGACATATCAAAATAGCACTAGAAAACATTTTTAGTTCTTGAATTTCAAAAACTTTCTAGGTGTACCCACGCTCCCTTGTATTTTGAATCAAGTTTTACCACTTATTATTACTACCTAGCTCGACATGTTAAAATAGCATCAGAAAGCATTCTTTTACTAGGACTAGAATTTCAAAAATCTCCAGGGTCGGGAAGTGGACAACCCCCTCCCGTACACTTGGCTCTCCTGTTATGTTTGTTTGTTTGTTTGCATGCATGCAAAGCATAACATTATATTTTTTTTTAAATTGCTAACCCCGAGTAGGCAAAAACAAATTACCCTCTAGTTGCTCTCCAAAAAATACTGCTGGTGGCTGTAATTTTGTTGTTGTTGAGTCCAAATTCTCCAGCCCCCCCTCCCCGCCGATCAAATGGTTTACCCTAATGCTTGTGGCACGTTCGTTCGTGTACACACTATTAATAGTCAGGGACATGTGACTTCATTTAAATGACATGTTAATTCTATGTTCACGACACTACAAATAACATATGTTGGCATATGGTTAGGGGTGCAAATATATATATGTGTGTGTGTGTGTGTGTGTGTGTGTGTGTGTGTGAGTGTGTGTGTGCGTGCGTGTGTGTGTATGTATGTATGTATGTATGTATGTATGTATGTATGTATGAATGTATGTATGTATGTATGTATGTATGTATGTATGTATGTATGTATGTATGTATGTCTGTCTGTCTGTCTGTCTGTCTGTCTGTCTGTCTGTCTGTCTGTCTGTCAACAAGGATGCATGTATGCATGTATGCATGTATGTATGTATGTATGTATGTATGTATGTATGTATGTATGTATGTATGTATGTATGTATGTATGTATGTATGTATGTCTGTCTGTCTGTCTGTCTGTCTGTCTGTCTGTCAACAAGGATGCATGTATGCATGTATGTATGTATGTATGTATGTATGTATGTATGTATGTATGTATGTATGTATGTATGTATGTATGTATGTATGTATGTATGTAGACTTAATTGAAAAGAATAAGGATGTAATAAGTCGTTCCTCAGAGTTTCACGCTTCGAGCAGTCTTCAGACTAGACTGTCGACAGTCGCTCGCGCCTTTTTTTTCTACGTTTAATTATCTAAACTTTAAGTCGTCGCCGCGCTCCGATCCGGCCCTCGATATCAGTATGCGACTATAGTAGTATTGCGCCGGATCGGAGCGCCGCAACGACTTAAGTTTAGATAAAACGTAGGGAAAAAAGGCGCGAGCGACTGTCGACAGTCTATCTTCAGACAACTAACTTGCGATTGTCAAGCTCGGCAGATTACAACGTTTTGTCTCACTTGTATAAGCAGCCGCTAGGGTGATGATATCCCACTTGATATTATATGGATGATTTCTTTCCTTCAAATTCCAAACTTGTTTGGATAGCTCTGTGCTGTACTGTAGCCTCTTATATTCACATTTTACAAACCTGTTCTTGGGGAGGGTCATATTTTGCATTATAAGGTTTGGTGGAGGGTCACATTTTACAGTCCGTAGTTTTGTGACAAAATTGAAGATTTAATGATTGTCAATTTGTTTTATGTGTTTTGAGATGTAAAAGTGAGATTAGCACTCAATATTTATTTTACGAGTCCTTTACATGCCAAAGTACAAATACATATATTATAAGAAAATTGTTTAATAAAACGGTGCATTTTACTGAGTGTACCATCTCACCTTATCACTCACACTGTCCTTGAATGTTGTTATAATGATGATGATGTTGATGATGATGATGATGATGATGATGATGATGATGATGATGATGATGATGATGATGATGATGATAATAGTGATGATGATGATGATGATGATGATGATGATGATGATGATGATGATGATGATGATGATGATGATTTGGTTTTGGTAAGAGAGCTACATGTAATGTACAATGTAATGGAGAATATGGACAGTGATACATGTACTGACTCAAGTAGTACCAAGGAGTCAGATTAGAGTGACACTGATAATGACAATACTGAAAGTGAAGGTGATGGTGACAATGATATCAGGGAAATTTTACAAGTGACCAGATTAGGCAGAGTATGCACAACATGGAAGGCACGTTTTAGATACTAACTAGATTGTGTATGATTATATAAGAGAAGGGTAACGCCAGTTTTTTAATGTTTGTCACTTTATCTGTAGAAATATTGCTTTCTAATACAGAGTCAAATCATTTGATTTGTATGTATACATATAATGTGAATGTTGAACGTTCAGTATATGCAATTGTTGTGGGGAAGGTCTATCAATTTCACGAGCGCCTGCACAACATTGATGAGTTGTTTATAAATTGTAGTTTATACCGGAGACGAGGAATATACAACATCTCTCCACAATATTAAACATACCACCTCCATAATGTTTTCCTCTCCACAATGTTAAAAGTCCATCCCCGAAATAGAGATGGTGTTTGAACATTGCGGGGAGCACTCCATTCTGGGGACGGACTTGTTAACATTGCGAAGAGTACTTTTTAATATATAATGTTTTAATAATAGCACTCTGCCGTGCAGCTATGACGCACACTCGGGTACATTACGGTCTGTGATTGTCTATAAAAACAATGATATGGTTAAAAGGTAAGATAGCATCTCCCAAACACTATGAAATTAATACCAGTCCTTCACTACATACTATTCTTTTGAATACTAGTGAAATTGTTTTCTGTATGCAAAATGTGGTGATGACGTCATCATTTAAGTATCAAAAATTGCATGTTTTGGAACTATCAAAACCGGGAGGACAAAGACTCCAGAAATCGCCGAATTGAGACATTATACATTATTTTCGATTGTTATGCTACAATATCTAGGTAAAAAGAAATTTCTAAATTAATCATTTTCGTTGTATGACTAATTATCTTTATTTGTTACCTATATTTGCATAACAATGGTAACTTCAACATCAAATTTACTAAAAAATGATTAATTTAGAAATTTCTTTCTACCTAGATATTGTAACATAACAACCGAAAATAATGTATAATGTCTCAATTCGGTGATTTCTGGAGTATTTGTCCTCCCGGTTTTGATAATTCCAAAACGTGCAAGTTTTGATAGTTAAATGATGACGTCATCACCAAATTTTGCATACAGAAAAAAATTTCACTGGCATTCAAAAGAATATTATGTAGTGAAGACTGGTTAATTTCATAGTGTTTAGGAGATGCTATCTTACCTTTTAACCATATTATTGTTTTTATACACAATCACAGACCGTAATGTACCCGAGCATGCACCTACAAGTACGAGTGTGCTTGTTAGTCACTAAGGGGATACAAGCTTGACTAGCTTTGCTATTTCTTGATCCCTTTTGCCATTTATTCTGTATATGTATCTTTTTTTTTAAAAAGATTAATTATTATTATTATTATATTGGTGAATAAACATTATTATTATTACATGCGAGAGTCTGGCGGATCGCCGGAATTCACATCGTCATGGTTACTACGTGTTATTAAAAGTTCAATTGGAATGTTCATATTTGTTTTAATTACATGTAATATTTGATCGATTGTCTGGATGGTAATAGTTATTTTGATTGGATTTCGTCACCATGGTGACATACGCCTTTTGAATAAATTGATATACATGTATTTTTACTGCTCCAGTAATAATATTTTCTTTATTTATTTAATCGTCATGGGTTCAGCGTTAAAGAAACACAAGCTATGTTTATACACTTTTACCCATTCAAGTGAAAATAGTTACACCAAACCAATTGCTTCAACTATTCCAGTATAATGATGATGTTGATGCACGCCTTCTATGACGTCACAATTGTCTCCTGGCATTGTTACATTAGTTGATTACATAGAATGCATTTCCTAGATATTCTTCAATATGTATAATTAAAATTACGTCACTCGTTCGATTTTTTATAATTAAAAGTTACAATATATCTTACTAACAGGTTTAAATTCAGCCAATTGCAACTGCAATGGGAATGTTTTAGTATTAAAAAGTAAAATATTTCAAATAACTGTTCAATATGCAGCAAAAATTACGCCCCCAAACTAACGTATAAACTTAACTTATGTGCTTCCCAGTTTTAATGCAGGAGTGTTTTTGAAGGAAACCTGCGTTGGTTCGTTGGGTCAAAATGAATGACACTCTTCTTACTTATTAGAGCATAGCTTCTTAATGAAGCCCAGCCAAGGGACAGAACCCCGACTGCAGTAGTATAAGAGACAAGTGGTTTATACAAGTGGTTTACAGGCCATCGACACCGACAGCCGGTCATTTGGCTGTGCCAAATTTGTTACTGCCTGGGCGCCACGTGTCATTTCACTGTCGAAAATTAGGTTCCGATGCATCATAAAGGTTGAAAGGCCACAGACATGAAATTGAGTCTCCAGGTGCCCAGATTTCTTATTATCTTTCTGTACAGAATACCCGATTCTTTCCTGTACATATTTCTATTCTCTTTCTGTACAGAATACCCAATTCGATTCTTTCCTGTACAGATTTCTCACATCGAATTGTACAGGTAAACCTGAAAAATGAAAGCGTTTTTAAGGGTTACAGCTAGAAACACGATACTCTTCACAAATGAAAAGCCGTGGCCAGCAGTGTCTTTAAAGTACTGTCTTCTGTTGCAAGGTAAAGACATATTTCGTAAATGTGATGTCAACACAGACCGTTTTTTTCATTTATGTATTAAATGTATGGCAAGGACGTTTAATTGTCGAATTTGGAATCAACGTCAATAAATTTAATTGTCCGACTTTGATATAATATGCCATAGGCTATTCATTAATTCTGTTTGCACCTGTGAAAGATTCACTTTTCTCCCAGGCTATTTCTTAACATATTCTAACCTTTGACCTTGTTATCCCCGAGGACACGTGGTTGTCTTAGTAACGATCATGCCTGTCAGTAAGGATCCAGACTCGTGCCATGTTTCCAATTTAAAGTGTTTCACAACCCGTTTAAAGTTACCGTTCACTGTCAGCGGCTTTGTTTGCTACAACAACGCAGAGACCAGTAAGAAAATGCACATGCTACAAGATTAACAAGATTGAATGAATACAGTTTCTCGCAACATTTTGTCTAAATTGTCCCGCACAATGCAGACCCAGGACACAGACATCAAATGAAGACGCCAAAATATCGAAACTCGTGTGTCTGCGTCTAGATGCAATACGTTTTTATTTCATTTAGACAAAATGTAGCAAGAAATTGCGATCCTACCTTGCTGTAGTACATGCAGTTTCTTATATATTGCTTAGTGCATGGTTGTATCAAGCATAGTCGTTGAAACGGTAACCTTAAACTGTCTGTACGTGTTTGAAGTGAGGCAATCCAGTGGGAGTTCAGATATATGCGGGAGTTCAGATATATGCAGAACAGATCTTCCTCAAATATGAATTATGATATTTTGAAATGCCACCGTCCGACATTGTCGGAATATTAAAACGATTTGTAGCTATAACCTAAATTACCTCCTGGGTTGTGTGTACAGCGGTTAATACAACAATATCAGACACACTCCTTCTCCCAATGTGGGCGTTTGTGCCTGCAAGTTTAAGCTTGACTCAATGAGTGTTATTAATTCGTGAGGTGCTTGGATTAATTAACTTCCAGGCGATCTATTAAGGGAGGGGGGGGGGGGCAACCCTTGATGTTTTAATGGATGCCGAGAGAACGTTTAAAGATTGGAAATGTTTATTCTTTTTGTAATTATGATTTCTAACCGGTTTGACAGTCGGAGTATACTGAGGTACCACTTTCCTAGTATATTGCCAGTGGATAATACTAGTACAGACGTCACTGTCCGGCAACAACCCCGGATGTAATTCCTATCGGAAACAATGCATGGTAAGATTTATTCACATGTATGTGTATATCAATGTACATGTATGTGTATATCAATGTACATTGAGAAATGTAATATGAGTGATCCAATGACGTAATACCCATAAATAGTGTTACTGAATACATTTTACCGCTGACATGTATCGCCCGTGTTTCAACAATGCAGTCAAGCTTGGTGTAAGGTATGCTTGTAACAAGTTCACAGCTGGAAGAAAAGACCGACGAGGAGTGAACGACACGGTGTCTAATAATATAGTATTTGTGCAGAACCGACATTAATGAAGAAACAAATATATAAAGGCGTATTGTCAGAAGAATGTACGCACAATTATATATATATATATATATATATATATATATATATATATATATATATATATATATATATATATATATATATATATATATATATATATATATATATATATATATATTATATAAAAGTATTTTCTGGCAATTTCGTGTATGTCTTCTTTTCAAGCGCAGAAGGATATCACATATATCTAACCTATGAACTAGGTATTATACGCGTCTACCTAGGCCTGAAATACTACGCGTCCCTATGGTTAAAACTTCCTGACAATCCAACCGACTGATATCATGCTTATATGATTGCACTGAGGCCAAAAAAATTGTTTGGTTCCGATTGCGCACAGTTTTAGAATAGGTGGGATAGGTAGATTTTTGAATTTATTTCTTTTTTCTTTTTCTTTTTTTTCCAAGTGTGAGTTTCTGGTTCAGATAGTTCTGTTTTCCATTGTTTTCCATATGGTCTCTGTATTATTGGTTTCTTCCCATCAGATGTACAGCCATTACAGATTTGAAGAATAGTTTTATATTGTCTTTTTAAGATGACGTCAGTTTCTGCATCCCCTATTTCTCGCGAGACTTCACGTGACAATTTTCGCGATTTTATTGTTTTTTTTTTCTCGAATACGTAAAGTTTAGGGTTGGCAGCGAAAAAACTGGGTGGGGTCAGGTAACCGGAACCATACAATTGTTTTTATGCGCTAGAAGTTATATGTACATACACTAGACTATTAGAATAAACTTAGCGTGCAAGTAGACAACAGTATGTCAGCTTGTCTCGTTGGATGATTAGGCGTTAAAAATTGTGTAATTCCGATTACATTCAATTTTAAAATAAGTGGGGCAGGTAGATTTTTTATTTTGTTTTATTATATTTTTTTCATGTGTGAGTGTCTAGTTCAGGTTTTCCATTGTTTTCCAAATGGTCTGTGTGTGTTGTTTATTTCTTCCTATCCTATCAGATGTACAGCCATTATAGATTGGAAGAATAGTTTTATATTGTCTTTTTTAGTTGATGTCAATTTCCACACCCTCTGTTTCTCGCGAGACTTCACATTATTTTTTCTCGAATACGTAAAAAAAAAGTTTAGGGTCGGCGTGAAAAACTGGGTGGGGTCGAGTAACCTGAACCAAACAACTTTTTTTATTTGGCCTTACACGCATCATCAAATTTTACAATAAAATTTGAACAATAGTTTACAACTTTTAATGATGGACTTGGGAGAAAACAAACATGAAATATAATAATGTAATCTTTTGTGGGGTTATTGCAGAGGTTTAATTGAGTTGAAACATCGTCAGATTCGAAAACGCAAGGGCAAAGCATTCTCGCAAGCGAGGTGTATGTTAATTAATTAGAAGAGCCACCGTAATGAGATTACAATCTCCCAAACTAGAGCCGTTTTTTCCTCCGTGACACTGTGAAATAACTACAGCACATTTTGGACGGTGCCGTAAAAGAGGCCGTGGTTTGCGACGATGAGAGGCTATTGGTTTTACCACGATGAGGCAAAGCAACTCTTGGGACTATCTTCATAAATCATACAAGACTCACATCCATAAAAAAAATGGAATATGCTACTATTCCAAAACTTTAGACATATTGCTTAATTGTGGTCGGATCATAGACCCTCCACCATGTCGAATCTAAAGCTGTTATAATAATAAACGACCACACTTTAAAAACAAAGTCACTTGGTACTCAGTTTTCAGACACTAGGGGGCGATATACGGCCTGGGGAAATAAATGGGGGTTAGAGTTCAGGGTTGAATGATTAGCAGGGCCAGGTAGTGTGATCAATGTTTGTATCACGCGACATGGAAAGCTGAAATTTCGATGTACATTCAGTCGTTGATCCAAAGCGCACAAAATCAGCCATGAACTACACACGATTTCTTAACCCAGTCAGTTTGGCAAGGGTGCCATCGCCAATAAGAGTACTGAGTAAGTACGTCGGAAACCGTAGACTTGCTGAAATGCGAGGTCACCTTCTGAATTAACTGTCACTTTATTCGATTGATTAGTGCCTGTGTGATGTTGTAAGGACTATAGTCCATTGAAAAACATGTGCTATTTTGAATGCAAGACTTCAGAGATACCCAAATTAGAAAGTTCAAGAAAGTACTTTTCCAAAATGTTGATATTAATTACGATAAGCCAACCTTCACTTTTTAGCACAACTGAACTGAAGGTTCAGTAGTGCTATAGGCATGGCAAAGTGTCTGTCTATCTGTCTGTCTGTGTGGATGTGTGTGTGTGTGTGTGTGTGTGTGTGTGTAAACAACTTAAAGTCAAAAACTGCTGGACCGATTGCTTTGATATTTGGTGGTCATGTTACTTCTGGTGTCTAGTTGGGAAATTGTTAAAATGAAAATGATTGCATTAGAGATGTGGGTTTTGGGTTAAAAATGTGATTTTTGGTCAAAAAACTTAAACTCCAAAACTATTGGGCATATTGGCATGAAATTTGATGGGGACATTCTTAGATGTGAGTAAATTAAGATTTGTTCATGACATGACGATTCCCTTGATAGTATGCAAATTAGGGCTAAAAATGTGTCTTTTTGGTCAAAAACCTATAATTCCAAAACTGCTCAGCAAATTGGGCTGAAATTTAATAGAGATGCAAGAAATATTAAGCATATAATGATGTCATCAGTAATATGCAAATTAGGTGTAAAAATGTGAATTTTGGTCAAAAATTTATATCTCAAAAAGTACTTGGTCAATGAGACTGAAACTTGTTGAGATGTTTCTAGAAGTGTTATTCTGCATATTTTCTTCAAAATATTTTGACACAATTGACCCTAGCAACCATGACCACGCTCTTAGCAACAACCGAATGGCAGTGTATTTTGCTCAAATAGCAACAGGGATTAATAGACAATTGAATAAACATTCAATAAATGTATGCAAATGTACCTAGCAACAAGACCACTCCCATAGCAACAGCCAAATGATCACTTATATCCCAAAGATAGCAACATGGTTGGATAGGCAACTGGATAGTCATTCAGCAAATGAACACCTATTGTTAGCATGGACTAGCATATGGATAAACATTTTTAAAACCTATACAGTTGTGCTACAATGCCACTGTGGTATTTTTACAAATTGGTGCTTGCAGAGGGACATATTTTAGAAAATGGAAATATGGGGGGGGGGGGGGGTAGTCATATTTTACTTTGACTCATTTTAAAAATCTAACCTTGCATTAGTTTGTTATTTCTGCATGATCCCACCACTGCCACCAGTTCCAAATCCTACTGCTACCATATCCCACCACTGCCACCATACTACGACTAGACCGACTTGGCCAATCAGAGGCCTTGATTTCTGTTGGTTATATGGAGCCATAACCCACTCTTTCTTAGGGGTCTGACCTATATTACGCTCACTGAGCACTCAATTTGCATGCAACAAATTACACAAAATGTTGAAAAAGATTCATTTGAGCCAATCATGCCATAGTATAAGTAAGATAGACAACGAGATCTGTAGGGTATCTGCCAAAAACTTGGGGCTACGTCCACTTGTTTATTGGCACATAACCCTCCCGAACGAGTTGACTACATGTATCTATTACATATCAGTGAAATGTAGCGAATTTAACTGTTAGTTGTGGTGTGAAACCGTTAAAAACTTTCAATGTGGTGGGATATCTTAATACACAAAAGGTCCCTGTCTCTAGTGGGAATCGAACCTAGGACCTCCTGACTATTAATCTTGAGCTCTAACAATTACATCACAGGGTGGTGGTGTTAAAAATGATTTTCATTGAAATATTTGAAGGGGTGGGGGGAAGGTGTCATATTTTATAGAAAGAACATTGAGGGAGGGTCACTTTTTAGCACAATGGACCAGGGAGATGTTTCCAACCATTCCCCCTTTAGAAGTTATAGTGCACAATTACCCAGTCAAAATGCATTTATCGCTTAAAGTGGCCATATGGATGAGAATTGGGTGGTTTTTTTGGATTTTTGATTTTATCATGGCACAATAACAAACTTTTTACACACATTTTTTTTTAGATTTTTGCAATGTATAGAGTTACAAACACAGACTTGGTCTATGTTGTGTCGATCACTCTGATTTTTCAAGTAGGAAGCCATGATAAAATTGTTTTATAAATTAAAAAATCCGAAATAAATACCCAATTCTCATCCATATGTCCACTTTAAGGAACTCACTTAACAAAAACCTTGGCTAATGGTGTCTACTGAGTATAGATAGTGCAATTTTGGAGTATGTATAGCCGTGGAGTTGAAGGCCATCTACCTCCATGGTGTAACCACAATCCCTATATCTACCACACCAAGGGATTGAGGTACATGGTGTACTTGTAACATTAAATTTGTTGTCATTCTATCATAGCATAGTCAGGGAATGTTGACACATTAATTAATGACACCATGGCATATGCACTCTTATATGACATGACCCCCCCCCCCCCCCCCCCCCCCCCCCCCGCCCCATCCTTGCCCAACAAACAAGGTCATTCATAATATGCAGAAAAATGTCTATGTATGGGGGTAGGGGCAGGGGTGGTGGTGGGTGGTAAATAATATCTTAGAGTTTGTAACCGTATACAATTCATAATATGTGCAAAGTAATTTGAAATTTATGTGCTATTTTTAAATGAAAAAAAGTGGGTGTACAAATATTATTTCAAAAACCTGATGTATGTCCGTGCATATAATATATTGTTCATTTTTATGAATTATTGAAAAGTTGGTGTGTATAAAATGTCAATTCAAAAACATTCATGTCTGTGTAATATATTGTACATTTTTATACATCATTAATGTCAAATATTAGTTTTACTTTGAATAAAAAAAGTTAGTTGTCAGTATGTTTGCTCCCTATAATGGCATTTGTTATCTCAACACATATCCTTCATCTCAGGACCTTGTATGATATTATCTCACCAACTGTTTATTTTTGTCCTTTTCTACAGCTGATTTGTTACAGAAGGGGCCACCAACAATGATATCTTTGGCTTCTGGCATGCCAAATGTTGAGAAATTTCCTTTCAAAGAAGCCACATTCACATTAAGGTCTGTCCGGTTACCTTGTCTGGGTTTTTTTTATGTGCCTGCTTGTTAGCCACTTTGTATGCTTGCTTGCTAGCATGTTTGTCTGTCTGTCTGTCTGTCTGTCTGTCTGTCTGTCTGTCTGTAACTGCCATAAATAGTTGACTGAATGATGTTTGTTGAGAATTTAAAAAAAAATTCACATGTCGCACCACTTTAGACAAAATGTCCTGACCAGAAACAATTCTTTGTTTTTTGCCATACATTGAGAGACACCACGTACTAGGTTGTAGGCTGGTGATTAAAGTAATTGAAAGAATATACTTTACACTTGATATGGATGCTATAAACGATTGTGGTACACACAGAAAATGCTTTACTTTGGTGTTATTGGTTGTAGTATAGTAAATGAAACAGTATACTTTTACACTTGTTATGGATGTTATAAATGATTGTGGTACATATAGAAAATGCTTTACTTTGGTGTTATGGGTTGTAGTATAGTAAATGTAATGGTATACTTTTACACTTGATATGGATGCTATAAACGATTGTGGTACATACAGAAAATGCTTTACTTTAGTGTTATGGGTTGTAGTATAGTAAATGAAACAGTATACTTTTACACTTGATATGGATGCTATAAACGATTGTGGTACATACAGAAAATGCTTTACTTTGGTGTTATGGGTTGTAGTATAGTAAATGTAACAGTATACTTTTACACTTGATATGGATGCTATAAACGATTGTGGTACATACAGAAAATGCTTTACTTTGGTGTTATGGGTTGTAGTATAGTAAATGAAACAGTATACTTTTACACTTGTTATGGATGTTATAAATGATTGTGGTACATACAGAAAATACTTTACTTTGGTGTTATGGGTTGTAGTATTATAGTAAATGTAATGGTATACTTTTACACTTGATATGGATGTTATAAATGATTGCGGCAAGTAATGCCAATGTTTTGCTTGGATTGTAAAACAATTTGAAGTTACACAATTTCAGAATCAGATCAGACACTTTCTTTTGTGCAAACAGAGCAAAAGTTATGGTGTCGACCTAGAAAGTGTAATTTTTATGATGCAGCTAGGTGGTAAAATTGTATTTCAGGTAACAGAAATTCTGATGATTTTGAACAAAACTGACGAAACTCCTTTCTTTTGTAGGGATGGCAACAGTGTTACCATTGATGAGAGTGTCATGAAGAAAGCACTACAATATTCTGCTACTCCAGGGTGAGTTTGTTACTACCAAACCAGAGTACCTATAGAGATTCAATTAGGCAGTAGGATTTTTTTGCCTTGCATTTATAGGTTTTTTGTTACAAATTGTTACAATGAAACAAAATACAGACACTGTAGCACACAGGCATATTAAAATGATACATTTTATCTCACTTAGCCTGAAAGATCCAGTCCTTTTTTCCACTTATGTAATATGGGGGTAGGGAGTGGTCATATAAGTGGATCAACAACTGAACCTTTCAGACTACTTTGGATGAAACATTGAAGATTCAAAAATAAAACTTGTTTGTTTGTGTTCACAGTGCGATAAAATGTAACATTTCATATGGGCGTACACGTTATCAGTGCCTGTATTGTGTTTGCATACTTTGTAACAAAATTTTTGTGTGTGACATAAGAAATGTAAAAAATAAAACTGCTTATTTGTGTTCACAGTGAGATAAAATGTAACATTTCATATGGGCATACACGCTATCAGTGCCTGTATTGTGTTTGTATACTTTGTAACAAAATTTTTGTGTGTGACATAAGAAATGTCATCCCACCTATTAAATTGAAATGCTATAGTCTCTCTAGTTTGGTAGTACGTCATTTTGTTTCTCTTGAAAGATAAGAGATGGGAAAATTTTCTTTTGATTGAATATCAGTACTAATCAATTGTTTGGTAGATTTTATTTCATGTGATATTATGAAGTTATGAAAATTGGAAATATTTGCTTATCTATTCAGATTGAATGTGGAGCTGTCAGAATATTTATAAATAGATTTTCATTCATGAAAAATTTCTTTTGATTGAATATCAGTACTAATCAATTGTTTGGTAGATTTTATTTCATGTGATATTATGAAGTTATGAAAATTGGAAATATTTGCTTATCTATTCAGATTGAATGTGGAGCTATCAGAATATTTATAAATAGATTTTCATTCATGAAAAATTTATTTATCCTATTTGAGCAATTAGTTTCAGCAGACTGCACAATGAAAGACATATTTTAAACAGAAAATGCAGCAGCATTGAGACAATGACCGTAATACAAATAAAACTACTTTGTTTTAAAAAACACCAAAGTGACTCAGAGTAGTTTAACTTTAATACTGATTTCCTGATGCTTTTGCAGACTTCCTGATTTATTAGAATGGTTAAAAAAAATTCAGATAGAAGAACACAACCCACCCACGCTGAATTGTCGTGAAGAAAATGGCCAAATGGATCTTATAGTTACAACTGGCAGTCAGGATGGTTTATGCAAGGTTTTAGTTACTTTCCCTCTTATTAATGCAAATTCTTGAATTTGTAGAACGTTTAATCACATTGTAATTTAATTTTTGATTTGAGTTTGAGAATTAATGGTTGTTATTTCATTCATGTCAGAATAGTTACAATTTGTAGTCAGGATGGCATAAGCAAGGTACTAATCAATTTCCCGCTAAAAGTATGGACACAAATTCTTGATTTTGTGTTACTTTTAATCACATTGCAAATTAATTTTAGAATTTGGTAAGAAAAATAATGGTTATTACTTCATTCATATCAGAATTTTTGTTGAAAAGTGATCACTTTCCAACAAATTCACAAAAAGTGATAATTTAAAAAAAAACTCTGTTGCACCTGTGACATAGCAGAAAAGAACTTTCAAATACATTTTCAGTTAGCAGATGTAAACCAGAATACTAGTTGCCTTGGGCATTCAGAATATCGTAAAACAGAATTTTGTGTGTCATGACAAGCAATATTACAAGTAAACCAGGAATAAATAGTTGATTAAAAAGCCATTATAAATTCACAGAAGGACAACAACAATAATAATAATAACAACAACAACAACAAAATAACGATACACAGTTTTATGCACTTGCGTGGACTACTTCTGTTAAAGGGCTAATTTTCAATCCTAGGTCAGTTTCTCAACAATTCCCAACATGTATTAAGCCAACATTTTCATGAATACAGTCCCCCCCAAAAATGTTTCAAAAAATACAGTGAGAGATTTTTTCATGTTTATTCATAATACAGTAAGTAGTCCAACATTAGGATATACAAAATCTGTAATACTCTCTAAAGTGGCAGTTTCATAGGTGCTAAATGAGCTCTGTGAGTGTATTGCATAGTCAGTCATCTAGCAAAACGAGGGCCACCCCTATTTACTCGTATATGCAGAGTAGGCAATACTACTTCGGAAACCTGGGTTTCAGTTTCCTAGGATAGACACAAACTAAAGCCATTGTTGTTTGATGTGGCAGATTACATAAATGGGTGCTAGTGGTGCCTCTGTTGTACCGACATAATCACCCTGTAATCAAGATAGTGTAAATACTAAATGTACATTGCAAGATCATGGTTGTCGTCAGATCAGAAACACCACCTAACTGTGAGCCACAGACAAGAAATTAAGTACAAGGGCCATTCAATAGCTTATATCAACATGTCAGAACAATAGTTTTAGCTTGTGTCGATCTCACTTAGCTAAAACCTTGGTGTCCACTGTCGTTATCTATATAGGAATTGCTGTAGTTGAGAGGTGTCCTCTTACATAAAGAAGTTGGCTTTCAAGGTGTACACCAAAAGCTTGGCAAATTTAAAATGATTTTTTCTTACAGGCATTTGAGATGTTGGTAACTCCTAGTGACAACGTGTTAATGGAGACTCCCACTTATCCAGGGACTTTGGCTATTGTAAGTAATATTATAATGCCATGCAACTTTCCTTCTCAGACTTCATTATACTGAATATAAAATACGTAGACGTTACAGATTGAGTGTAGAGTGTTCAGATTTTACAAGTCAATGTCAAAAACAAGACAAGCCCTCCCACTCTGATCTGCTTTCTAAAAGCAATGACACCCTCTTTTTTGAGCACTATACTGAGAGACCTCTTTGATTTGCTGTCCCCCTGGCCATAAAAATTGAACACTGCCTTACTCCGAAATGTTTTCTTCATTCACCCAAGAAAAATATTAGTGACTCATGGGGGGGGGGGGGGGGGGGGGGGGGCTTGTAACTTTGAGTCAAAGACAAATAAGAGTCAAAACCATAGGTCACGAGTATTTTCCAGCTAATTGAAGAGGAATAATACAATAATACCCGTGTCAGCATAACTTAGGTAAAATCCAAGAAGGATAATGGTGACTTTTAAGGTTTTGATTTATTTTTTTGAATATTTTGAGCTCCACATAATGAGCAATGTAGACATACGTTGTTATGATCTAGAACAACCATGGACTGGCCTAAATCCCATATTTTTTGTAGGAATGTATTCAAATTGGCTTGTGTGTTGAATAATGGGTATTACTAAGACTTGAATTTCAATCCCATTATACTACTACAGATATAATGATCTGAACTCGTTGAAATTGTACATGAGAAAATGAAAATAAACTGTCTTTTGCAATCATGATGATTTTAATATCAGGATTTCAATAATATTGTCAAAAGAGGAAACTGAATTATAACCGGGGATTAGACATATGTTTTATGTGAATACAGAATTACTTGGAATAAATAGAAAGTTTGATAACACATCATTTTCATATAGACGTCCATGATTGGCTTAGATTATGTGTCACATAGCGATACAGCAGAAAACCTCCCTTCAAATAGGCAAGCCATTCTGGCATTCATGTGTCATACAGTTCTGTTAT